>NC_056728.1:1182142250-1182259750 GCF_019279795.1 Protopterus annectens
ACATTGGGTCCTTTTAAAACTCAGTCTGCCTATTTTAAAGTCAGATGGACTGGGACCCTACTCTTCCCTGATATCCTGTGTAACAGGGGTTATTGTTCCTTTCATGAATATCACAGGTACAGAGACATATGAGTCCCTATCTTCCCTGAGAAAAGGTATTTCACTCCAACATTCTGAGTTTCTTTTTAAATAAGCCATTGCACTCCCTCTGTGTTTCTTAACTATTCTTTATCCTCTTTTTGATTTGTGGATTATATTCTAGATGACTTCTTTTAATAAACTATGTTTTTAAAGACAAACATTAATGCTGTGGTTCTCCACTAGTCTCCTTCCTTAACTCAGTGTGTAGACTCAACTCATCTCAATTTTTCCTTCAAACCTGGTCTCTCTTTTGGCCAGCTGCTATTGGCACCCCTTGATTATGGAGGCACAGACTTCCTCCCTTAGATACATTTATCTGCACCATGATAAAGCCAGAACATTTTGTAGCAACGCCAGGGTTTTATCAACATTGATTATCTCTTGATTCCACACTGTGAAGGGTTTCTTTATCTGGTGGACTGCTGCACAATTTTGACTTGGATTGTAAGTTAGGAGCTTTGCAAGGCTGCTTGAAGTGTTCTCCTTCCAACTTCTTCCACAGAACTTAAAGAATGGGAAGTCATTCCCAATGATTACAGCGTAGTTAAGGAAGACTTCCATGGTGGGTTCCTATCACATAGTCGAACTTGTACAAGTTTAAACCTTATATGGTCGGGACCATAAGTTCGAACTTGTACAGGTTTGAGTGTTTCAATGGAAATCTCTGTAAGGGGAGATTTCCATTCTGTTGAATAAGGTGCGAACTTGGAGTTGGTATATTTAAGTAGCGGGGGGTCTGAGGGGGTGCCAGGTGGCACTGGGGGGCTTGCCCCCCTGCTTACAAAAGTTTATTTTGTTTTTCCTTCTTTTTTTTCTTTTTTATTCATAGTTGTAATTTTGTAACTTCGAACGGAATGGTTCATACATTTCATGTTCAAAGTTATAAAACTTCGACTATGTGATATAGACCCTTCCATGGCTACTCAATGTAAAACTTTCCCACGTTAGGCCTGTACTCCTACCTCTGCAATTTGTACCAACTTTTTTTTCATGTATCCTTATTGCCTCTATTATCTTTGGTGAATCAGCCATTTTGTTACAAAGGTACTGAGCTTTTACCAGAAAGTTCATACTTTCAAACTCAACAAAACCCGTATCTCTTGTCCTTTTACCCAATACATATAATTAGGTTTGTGTTGGCACAATAACTGAAGGCCATTTCAACCAGGCAGATAATCTCTTATTCTCACTCTGCAGCCTCCACAGATCCATTTGTCTCATTACTTGTTTGACCTGGAGTTCCCTTCCGATTTTCTCTCAACAATACTTAGCAATGTGCCTCTCTTCACACATCTAAAGCAGATAAAGAAAAATGTGGCTCATTTCCCTTTATTCACTGCCATTTAAATTACCTTATTAGCTGATTTTAAACGCATTTTCAGAGCACAAAATAAATCCTCTCTACTAGTATTACTAGCATTTTGGCACATTGGACATTGGCCTGGCATGTCCACCTCTTAACATTTGCAAGTAGAAACCTCTTTGACATTATGTATTTGTGTTATTTCAGTCATTGTTAATTTAATGTTTATTCATTCAGGCTCAAAACAAAACATCATAATTTGTTTCAATTCAAATAATTGTGCCCTGACCTGATTACTGTACCTCCATTCATGAAATTTGATGAAATGCGTTTCTGAGGTCATTTCTGTCATCATTATCAAGTTTTTATTTACCTTATAAAAGACTCAACAGTCAAGATAGGAATGCCCATACATGCACAGAGGGAGACTGCTATGAAATGTGCTACTAGGATTTTTGTCTATGTGCGGTGGTCTCAGCCTTCCTGGATGTCTATCCTTTCAAGGGTGGACAGGTTGTCCTCCAGGTCTGCTGCACTAATAAGTGATTTTATTGCTGAAGTAGCTCTCAGTTGCGCTATGGCCTTGACTATCATTACCATCTCATCTGTGGCAGCAGCAATTATATGAAGGGTCACCAAACTCTAGTCATCATAAGGCATTAGAGGGAGCAATATGCTTTCTCTTTATGGATTGCAGGGAAAAACTCTCTGGCAGTAGCCGATGGGAATAGAAGGCATAGCAGTTACCCTGTACATTCACCAGATTTGAAGTTTTATACAAAGTACACACATTTTTTTCAGAAGGGATAAGTTATATTTATAGGACACTAAATAGGTTTTACTTTTGCCAGGAAAATAGCCAACTGAATGTGGGCAACCTACATAAAACTTGAAACAAAATTAAAGTCCAGTTTGTTTGCTGTAGTCACACACACACACACACACACACACACACACACACACACACACACACACACACACACACACACACACACACACACACACACACAAATGCATTATATTGAGAAAGTGACATTAATTTATTTCCTGGGTATCTTGGAGGGGGTGATTTATTTCCATATTGCTACAATGGAATACTTCCTTATTTCAAGATGAGGTTCTACAGGGGCACAACGATCATATTCTTGTGAGTCATGATCAGAAGACATTTTTAGAGTACCTTATAGTTATCAGTGAACTATAGCAGCAGTTTTACTTATCTGTACAGATCATCTGCATATATAGACTACAGATGAGAGGGGAATGAGGTTGAGAAGTATTGTTTTCCATTTATTTAAGTAGAGGGATAAGAATTTTTTTATTTACCCAATCTTACTAACCTAAGAGTGGAAATTTAGGATATTAGAGTCAGTCCAACAGCTGTTCCTTCTGTGATGATGTCAAGAATCTAAATGGCAATGCTCAGATCTGCTCTGAGCTATAACAGCATGGCATTAAATATACTGATCCCAAGGATATTGCTAATATCCTGGCAGATGTATTCAGTGCAAACTTCACCCCCCTCTCACCCCCTAAAGGGCCCATCTCAATACCAAAAGATTGCCAAATTCCAGTAATAACGGACACACAGGTAAAAAATGCACTCTCCAAAGCTAAGAATACAGCATCCATGGGACCAGACGACATCCCAGGCTGTGTACTACATTAACTACAAAATGAACTTGCACTTCACCTAAGTGTCGTGTTTAATCATAGCCTCACCTAAAGCTTCGTGCCCACTGAGTGGTGCACAGTTACAGTTATCCCAATCCACAAGGGGGGATCAAACTTGGATCCCAGGAACTACCGCCCCATCAGTCTGATGAGCCTGATTTGCAAGGCCATGGAACGTATTATCATGGAACTTATAAACAAAGACATTAGTAATCTTTAAACACTAGACCCCATGCAGTCTGAGTTCATGAATGGTCGATCTTGTCTCCTGAACCTGACTGACTTCTTCAAATCAGTATCGAGAGCTGTGGACAAGGGTAAGGTGGTCCACATAGCCTATCTGGACCTTGCCAAGGCCTTATGAACATCAGGTGTTTCAGCTATACTCTTTGTTTTAATTTATTAGTTGGGATATTTTGCAGTCACCCTAATGATAATGGACATCAGCTGGGTACAACAACCCTGTGTTTCTCATGCTTAGTCAAACACTCTGCTTGTGCTATGCTGACGAGGTCATAAATCACCATATAGCTAAAACACCTGATGTTCATAAGGGTCATTTGCATATATTACATGTGCCTCTGTTACAGGAGGTTTGGGAGGTCACTCATTGGAAGTTCTAGCTTGGCTGGAATTTTCATTTAGTTTTTACTGATTGTTTTTTCAGAGTGACCTTCTTACTCTTTGTTTTAATTTGTTAGTTGAGATAGTTTGCAGTCACCCTAATGATAATGGACATCAGCTGGGTATAACAACCCTGTGTTTCTTATGCTTAGTCATACACTCTGCTTGTGCTATAATGATGAAGTCATAACAAATTGCCATATAGCTGAAATACCTGATGTTCATAAGGGTCATTTGCATATATCCCATGTGCCTCTGTTACAGGAGGTTTGGGAGGTCACTCATTGGAAGTTCTAGCTTGGCTGGAGTTTTCATTTAGTTTTTACTGATTGTTTTTTCAGTGTGACCTTCTCAGTCTTTGTTTTACTGGACTGGTGTTGGAAAGTAAAATCAGATGTAGTTCATTTGAGAGACATTCGTGTTCTGACAACAGAATGATGGAAAGCAGTTTCAGACATCATGGGTTAATGGAGCTGGTGTGGGAAATGGAAGGTTAGAATGCTCATGTATAATTGTTTTGCGTACAAATGAAGAGGCCAAATTAACAGATGTATTAATTCTTACAACAGGGTGCAGTGTGTTGATACATATGAGGACAGATAAGTGATCTGTTCTAGTGCAGTGGTATACTCTATGAAACATACATATTCTACCAAGCCATTCTGTTGAATTTGCAGTAGAGGTTTTGATCCCTGGACTGAATAATTCTGATGTTGTGTGATTTATTGATTTGCAGTAGGTCCATCAGTATTGGGTCAGAGGATACCTCGTATGCCAGATGCAGATTTCCTCTTTATGCATTTGCACTTTGTAAAGCTAATTAGAAAAGTATAATGACAATTATTCAAATCTGAAAGAGTTCCATTTGGAGGCATTTTTGGAGGAGCAACTGTTTGTGTAAGAAAGAGAAGAATATTCATATCAATGTTAATTTTAAGAATTAGTTGATATTATAACTGGGAGGAAGAAAAGATAAAAGAGTGGTTAATACTATGATAAAAATACTTGTCAATGTGAGTCACACCCTTACTTGAAAGATTTTAAGGTGTATAGGATAAAAGAGAAAATTCTAAGGATGACGGACAGTGTATATAATAATTCTTATATGTTTGTTTCAATTAATGTGCTGTTAAGAGAAAAGACACAGATGAAAAAGTGTGGTGTACAACAGGATTGCCTGATGACAGGGAACAGTTTGTGGTAAGAGTGAAAGTGGTCAGAAAGAACCTGAAAAATACCAGAAATATGTAAGGCATTTGCTTTATAGGAAATGTTTAGAATTTAACTTAGAAAAAGATTATTTGGTTAAGTGAAGTAATTATTAGGATTCTTGTTTACCAAGATGGTTTTTCACTCAGGAAGGGAAAGACAGAGCCTGGACATAATTTTCAGTTTTTATTGGAGCTTAGAGATAAGACAGGCACTGGGTGGCAGTGAAGAGTTACCAAATAGCTGGGTAACTACAGCAGAGCTAGTAAGGTAGATGGCTAGAAAGGTGCTTGGTATGACATCTGGACAGAGGAAGGACGACAAGGAGACATGGTGTTGGAATGAGGAAGTACAGGAGAGTATACAGAGAAAGAGGTTGGCAAAGAAGAAGTGGGATTGTCAGAGAGATGAAGAAAGTAGACAGGAGTATAAGGAGATGAGGTGCATGGCAAAGAGAGAGGTGGCGAAGGCTAAGAATAAGGCATATGAAGAGTTGTATGAAAGGTTGGACACTAAGGATGGAGAAAAGGACCTGTACCAATTGGCTAGACAGAGGGACCGAGCTAGTAAAGATGTGCAGCAGGTAAAACTGATAAAGGATAATGAGGGAAACATAATCACAAGCAAGGAGAGTGTGTTGAGCAGATGGAAAGAGTACTTTGAGGGGTTGATGAATGAAGCGAATGAGAGGGAGAGAAGGTTGGATGATGTGGGGATAGTGAATCATGCAGTGCAATGGATTAGAAAGGAGGAAGTAAGGATAGCTATGAAGAGGATGAAGAATGGAAAGGCTGTTGGTCCAGATGACATACCTGTGGAAGCATGGATGTGTTTAGGTGAAATGGCAGTGGAGTTTCTAACCAGATTGTTTAATGAAATCCTGGAAAGTGAGAGGATGCCTGAGGAATGGAGAAAAAAGTGTTTTGGTACCGATTTTTAAGAATAAGGGTGATGTGCAGAGCTGTAGTAACTACAGAGGGATTAAATTGATCAGTCACAGCATGAAGTTATGGGAAAGAGTAGTGGAAGCTAGGTTAAGAAGGGGCATGATGATTAGTGATCAGCAGTATGGTTTCATGCCAGGAAAGAGCACTACAAATGCGATGTTTGCTCTGAGAGTGTTGATGGAGAAGTACAGAGAAGGTCAGAAGGAGTTGCATTGTGTTTTTGTAGACTTAGAGAAAGCATATGACAGGGTGCCTAGAGAGGAGTTGTGATATTGTATGAGGAAGTCGGGAGTGTCAGAGAAGTATGTAAGAGTGGTACAGGATATGTACGAGGGTAGTGTGACAGCGGTGAAGTCTGCATTGGGAGTGATGGATGCATGTAAGGTGAAGGTGGGATTACATTAAGGATCAGCTTTGAGCCCTTTCTTATTTGAATGGTGATGGACAGGTTGACAGACGAGATCAGACAGGTGTCCTCATAGACTATGATGTTTCCAGATGACATTGTGATCTGTAGTGAGAGTAGGGAACTGGTGGAGGAGACCCTGGAGAGATGGAGATATTCTCTAGAGAAAAGAGGAATGAAGGTCAGCAGGACTAAGACAAAATATATGTGTGTGAATGAGAGGGAGGATAGAGGAATGGTGAGGATGCAAGGAGTAGAGGTGGCGAAGGTGGATGAGTTTAAATACTTGGGATTTATAGTTCAGAGTAATGGTGAGTGTGGAAGACAAGTGAAGAAGAGAGTACAGGCAGGATGGAGTGGGTGGAGAAGAGTGTCAGGAGTGATTTGTGACAGACGTGTACCAGTAAGAGTGAAAGGGAAGATCTACAAGAGGGTAGTGAGACCAGCTATGTTATATAGTTTGTAGACAGTGGCATTGACAAAAAGGCAGGAGTTAGAGCTGGATGTGGCAGAGTTAAAGATGTTAAGATTTGCACTGGGTGTGATGAGGGTGAACAGGATTAGGAATAAGTATATTAGAGGGTCAGCCCAGGTTGGAAGGTTTGGAGACAAAGCCAGAGAGGCAAGATTACATTGGTTTGGACATGTGCTGAGGAGGGATGCTGAGAATATTGGGAAAAAGGTGCTAAGGATGAAGCTACCAGGTAACAGGAAAAGAGGAAGGCCTAAGATAAGGTTTATGGATGTGGCGAGAAGGGACATGCAGGTGGTTGGTGTGACAGAGCAAGATGCAGAGGACAGGAAGAAATGGAAACAGATGATCCACTGTGGCGACCCCTAACGGGAACAGCTGAAAGAAGATGATTGAAGCTTAATGTTTAGCCAATTAAATGAAATATATGTAGCAGCAGTGAAGGAAGGATCACAATTATTTAATTCAATAGTCTTTCTTGCTGCTTTGAATATACTTCTCATTTTTAAAAGTGTTTTACTGAATAAGGAGGTATGTTGGGAGAAGTTATGTATATGAAGTAATAGCATTTTGGGAAGAATTTTAAGGCAGCAAAAGAAAAAAGATATGAAACAAAATTATTTAGAAGGACATGAAAAAGATGTTCCTATAAAATTCAAAAGTTGGAAATTACTTAGATAGTATATCGAGTAGTATAATGCAAGCATATAGCTGGATAAATGGATGGTTCATAGATTATTAAATAGTTAGTAATTTTGGTGGTGCTGCGGTAGCGTTGTCGCCTCACAGTAAGACTCCGTCCGGTTCGATTCTCAGCTAGAGCATCTTCTGCGTGGAGACATGCGTGAATGCGCGTACCTTCGTTGAAGGTTGTGCGTTAGGCCTGGCAAGCCGGTACGTAAAAATCAACTGCCAATCATTAGCGGACTGGAGTTCCGCTGTGGCGACCCCTAACCGGGAAAAGCCGAAAGACACATACAATAGTAATTTTGTGTACAAGCTGACATTTGAGAAGGTTAACCAAGTGGTCCATTAAATTTATACTGAAAAGAAAGAAACTTTATGGCAGTTAAGCTACAGGCCGATAAGTTTCCTGGGCTAAATTAAACTATTAGCATCAAATGTTTTTTTTTTTAAATGAGTTAATTTGTGATGCATGTCTGGCATGGAGTTAAGTGAATGATAGGGTGCAATTTTTATTGGTAGGTTGTTTTTTTTATAAAAATGGAAGAAGTTGTTGTAATTTCATTCTGATGAAGTTCTCTGTTGGATGAAAGTGCTTAATAAATTACAGTTTCACTTTTCTTCAAGTGGCATCATCTGTGGGTGATATTTGTTTGTGGTTTGCATTTATTTTTCTGCCTCATCTACATTGGACATTCGAGTTTGTTATGATATATTGGCCACGCTGTAAACTTCATACCCTAGGGTAAATTTGTAATTACTCGCCCATTTATTGAGTCCAGATTTAAAGGATGCCCATGGTATTAGTAGATTAATACGTAGCAGGAAGCTGTTCCAAAAACAGGGAAGCACAATGTTAAGCATCTATAATGTCATCAGGTGCTGTTAATGTGTCAATGGAGTTTATGCTTCTTGATTTGGCTATGTGTGTTACTCCCAGGTTTATGGATGTATAGGAGATCAAAGAGGATAATAAAAAAGCAAGCTAGATATCACCTACTTAGTCTTAATGAAAATAATATTTGAAAAAATGGGGTTTTAATCTGTCTGGGTAACTTAGGGTGATCATTCCATTAGATTTCTTAACTAGAACTCTCTGTGGCTTTTCAAGTTAGATTAGGTATTAAAAGAAATGCATACCAAATGGGATATTGTTTTCAAAAATAGGCCTACAATGGGACATTGTTTTTAATAGTAGGCCTACAGATGGACTTCTGTAGTTGTCTATGATGTCTTTGGACATTGTGAAGAGCCTCTAGAGGTTGTTGATTCTATGTAGCATGATTTCCTAACCTTGCCTTATATATGACAGTATAAAGGTAGCTCAGTATCATGACTTTTACCCAGATATCTAATAGCATTTTCAATTCTGAGGGAGTAGACTTGGTATGGCATGAACTCTGGATGCTTAACTTTCTGGAAAAAAAGACTGCACATTTTGGATTTGAAAGTGTACCCTCAGCCTTTACACTAGACAGTGAGCTGATCAAGCATATGTTAGGGTATCTGACTGTAAGAATGCGAGTTCATAACTGCTCTAATTTGCAGTCATCAGCAAACCTGGTCAACTACAGGCACTTGGCTTCTTCTATCATAGGCGGTAAGTAGATATCAAAGTGAAGCGAACTCAGGATGCTATCTTGTGACAAAACATTTGTGATTTTTTTTTTTTTTTTTTTTTGCTTCTGGATATGTCAGTGAGTCAGAAAGTGATCCAATAAATAACATAACAATGTGTATTAAGTTGGGTAAGTTTAATAATAATACCTGTATGATGAATGGTATCTAAGGCCTTGATCAGGTCCAGATATAGAATATAGAGATCCTGAGCCTCATCCATGGCTTTGATAAACTTTTCAAAGAAATTTACCATATTAAATAGACATACTATAATTTCCAAGAAACCATACATATTATGATGTAAATCTGAAGGTTGCTTATGTTGTTCTATGCTATTCACTTTATAAAGATGTATTCCAGAAATTTGCTGATGATTTGGGTGAGGGCTGTGCATCTATAGTTGCCAAGGGCAGTATTAGAGTAACCTTTTTACAGTAGAACTACTATGGCCATTCACTAAACATTACTGCCATAACCAGTGGTGAGTGATAGGTAGAAAACGTTTAGTAGGGGTACAGCTAAACTACAGTTGGCACTAAAAGAATAAAGATGGGTGTGTTGTCATACATACATACATATGTACTGTATATTTTAGGTACAGCCAACAATTTCCTTCTAACCTGCCAACATGCAAAAACAGTCATCACTATAATAAGTGCCCATGTTGCCCATATATATATATATATATATATATATATATATATATATATATATATATAAACTAGTGTGTTCCATAATATAATTTGGTAGTCTACTCCAGACATCAGCTACTATCTCAAAGAACCAATTAGTACTACTCTGATTCCTATATAATCTCCTACACAGATTGTCTGATGAATCTCTACTATTCTTTGATAATACCAAGCATTCCTTGAGATATTTATCTCTAAATCCCCTATATACCAGAATAAGGACTCCTTTTAAGTATCTATATGAGACACAGTACAAGTTCATATAGTTTAATATTTTATAACAACTTAAACTTTGACATCTATGAATGTCTTTCATAGATTGATAGGTTCATAGGTGTTTACTAGGCTAACAGCCACAAGGGCCTTTTAAAGCCTAGCCATGCATCTCAAATTTATGACAAGTTCTGATACCCTTGACAACTGTATGCAGGGGCTTGGGATATGAAACATTTACAAGCAGGGGCCTGGGCGATGAACCATTTATAGGTTGCCTGTGTCCATTAGAGACATAGGTGCCAAACCAGAGATTAAATTCCCTGTTCCCTATCCAATTGTCCAAGCTGCACTTGAATTGGCTTAATGAGAATCTGTATTTCACATAAATGAGGAGCCTGTTCCTGAGATTAAGTAGTTTTTGGAATACCTACCTGTCTCCCCAGCAGGTCCTATTTATATTGCAGGCAAAGTTTAAGTCTTTATTATGGGCAATTCTGATGCTGTTTGTTTTATGGCTATGTAGGAGGTCCATCGGAGTTGCATCTGTCAATGCCCTGTATGCCAGGCAAAGATCTCCCATCTAAAAGCCTGTAGGAGAGAGAATACAGGGATAGGGCATTGAGGCAGTCTGCATAGGACATTTTCCTTACACCCTGTATTCTTTTAGTGAGGAACCTCTGTGGACATTCCAATTTTTGGATATGCCTGGTGAGGTACATATCAAAGGGGACATTGTATGCAATGATAGGTCTGATGAATACAAGAAACAGTGGAAAAATGACTTCCTTGGACTTAGATTACCTTGGTTTAGAAATTGCACAACATAGAATGATTTCCTCACTACTGAAGACATGTGATGGTCAAAGTATAGTATGCTATCTAATCTCATTTGTTTATAACTATTATTTAATATGTACACAGTACTAATTTTATTTTTCTCACAGTATTCTTTACTGAAATGCTTGCATTTTTCTTTTTGAACTTGTATCTACTAGAAAACTTATTGAATACTTCTTTGTATAGACTAACTAGATGATGTGTATTCTGCATCTTACTATATGTATACTATTTTACTATCTACTTATTATATTTTGCTTATATTTCTGCAGAGCTTTTCATCCCAGGCCTCCCCTGAAAATGGTCTTCTGGCCCAGTCGGACCTTCCTATTAAACAAATGCAAATAAATAAATAATAAATAAATAAATAAATAAATAACGTGTGTGTCCTTATGTCCCTGACTACTGGGCCAACTCTAAGGGGTGTGTTGTCAATATGATAGTTACCAAGGGTGGATGACTTCCCAAAGGATACTAGTATGCATTTCTTGGCATTTAGTGTTAGCCCATGGCTCTCACACCAGTTGTTTGCCTGTGTCATCCCTTCTTGGAGAGCACTTATGTCAGTGTGGGATTCAATGACAGCTCCTAATTTGCAATTATCTGCAAATTTAGTCAGCCAGATACCACTGACATTGGCCTTGACCTCAGAGAAGTGAATGCCAAAAAGGAGTGGTCCAAGGACTGATCCCCGTGGGACTCCACTTGTGACTAGCCTCTTTATAAAGGTGGACTCCACAATCCTAACTACCTTGGTCCTGTCTGTGAGCCAGATGGCTATCCATCAGGTGGCATATGGGTTTGTCAATGATGCCTGAGTGCGAAATTGTGTCAAATGCCTTGGCCAGGTCAAGGTAGGCAGTGTGAACCATTTTGCCTTCATCCATTGCTTTGGTGACCTTTTCAAAGAAGTCCACCAGCTTGAGTAGGCATGACCTGCCCTTGATGAAACCAAACTGGGGTTGGGTACATCATTTAGTATATCATTATTGATCATTTCCATGATAAATCTTTCCATGACTTTACATATAAGACTAGGCAGACTTATGGGACCATAGTTTCCAGGGTTTGTAGATGGCCTTGTGCAGAGGGATGACTGTTGGCATTCTCCATTCATGAGGTAAAAAGCCTGTTTAGAGGCTACAGTTACATAGCAATTATAGAGAACCTGATAGGTCATGTTTCATGCTATTTAAAAGGCATCCTGGGATATTGTCTGGGCCCACTGATGCAGTGTTTTTGGCCTTAGAGCATTAAGGACCTGTTCCCTAATGATAGCAGGAGGAGTTATATTTTATGGTATTTCCTAAGGGAAGGTTGAGGGAGAGAGAGGGGTACAGTTGCAGCTGAATTTATCAGGCTGTAGGCTTGCTACACCTTTGGGCTCAATATAGGTGGCTCCATTTATAATGAGCTCTGAACACAATTGTGTATTGCATTTGAGGTTGTGGACATAGCTAAAGAATGCCTTGTGGTTGTCCTCAGACTGTGATGACAAATTTACCTCAGATTTGTCTTTGGTAGATTTTATTTCCCCCCTGAATTGTTTGTTTAGTTTGAGAGTGCTTTTATCCTGCTGGGTGCTGTACCTCCTAATTTTTGCCATAATTTTCTTCCTTCTGTTATACAGCCTATACTGTCTATACATAGATTTAATGATTCCACCAGGGTTTTAGTATACTTACACTGTACTCCTTCAATTTACTCATGGTAGTTTCCTAATAAGATTTCCATATTATTATTCCATACTCTAATTTGATTCTAATGTAACTTTGCAAACAATTTCATCATTTCTGATTGTCTAGATTTCAGCAACCTCTTTATACAGCCTATAGATTTATAACAGTCATTGATGAACTGATTGACTGATATGATCAGAAAAACTCAAAGCTAGGTCTACCCACACACCAGGTACTTAAATGAATCTACAGTTTCAATCACTGTTCTGTATCAAATATACATCCTTCAATCTAGGTTTCCCATTTCTCATAGTTGCCTTTTTTATGCATTTATCACCATATTATTTTCCTTTCCCTAAATGGTAAATGTTGCCAAGTTCTTTTGCAGCCATGCACTATCTGTAACAGATGTAATGAATTTTCCCATTTCAACTCATCTGCATACAGTCTGCAGATAAAGATAGAGCTGTAAGATGTAACCAAAATAAACACAGGCCCAGTACACAGCCACACCAATAAATCCTGACAGTAACTGAAAATTTCACATGTCCATTTGCTGTATGACACTTGCTATGGCATATTTGTAAGCCATGCAGCTATACAAATTATTAATATTAAATTAATATTTAGTTGTTCTAATGTATTGATGATTATTTGGTGTGTGGTCTTATAAATGTTGAAGATAAGTCTATATAAATTACATCACAGCACACATTTTCATTTAAGCATATTATTATATTAGTATCAAACAACATGTTATGGGTAGTTATAGATCTCTTTTCAACATTTACATACTGATGTATGGTTTCAAATTCTGTTCTTTCCACCACTGACAATACATCAAATGTACATTCTATTTCCATTTTCCTTAAATATGGTATTAACAAGTACATTTCTCCAGTCATGGGAAATCTCTCCATAACTAAATGACCAATCAGATGTAATGGCATATCACTCTTTTTAATTCTCCAAATCTTTTGGGTTTCTAATACAATGACGGGAATGGACCCCGTTCCTACTCATGAAATTAGTATTGTTTTAATATTTGATGTTAGCCAAAAGTGCTCTTCAAAGCACCCACAATGTGGCCAGTAAGGACTTCTTCTACAATTCGTACAGAGTTACTTGTAATGATAACATATCTAAGTATGATTGTAAATAATTTTTTATATGACCCATTGCTCCTACTGATATTGGAACTGTCTGGGTAACCTTCTTCCACATTGCTGTCATTTCTGCTTGCAAATCCTGGTATTTTATGACTTTGTGTCTCTCTATACATCAGGCACTAGTCACTGGGTGTAGCAATTCCAATGATTAATTCTTCTTTTGTTTTCCTTTCATGGACTACTATATATTATTTTCTCTCATCTATTTTTGAACTATTGTTAACAGTGATATAAACATCATCATTTCTATAATGCTCTGTGCTCATGTTTCCAGTGTTTTTCAGCTACTTCAATATTATAATATTTGCACAATCCCCAGTGCAATAGTCTTGCCACATTATTATGCCTTTCAGTATACATAGGTTCATAGGTGTGTACTAGGCTAATGGCCCTGGAGGCTTTACAAGCCTAGCCCATAGGATTACCCTAGCGTCGTGTCACCCGACCTTAGTTCCCAGTGGCTCTGTCAAGCAGAGCTACTGGAGTGATCCCCGGGGTGAATTTTCTATTTCCCATCCACTCATCAAGATTTCTCTTGAAGAGGGCCAGTGAGGTGCTCTGTTTGACATGTATGGGAAGTCTATTCCATAGCATGGGCAGTCTCTGGGTTATGAACCTGTTCCTTCAGCATGTTCTGCTGATTGTGGTAATGAGATTGAGGTCTCTGGAGTGTGTGGTGCAGAGGGATTGGGATTTCTTTAGATGTAGCATTTCTACCAGAGCTGGGTCAGACATGGCTTTGTAAGTCAGTCAGAGATCGCCTCTAAGTAGGCGATATGAGACACAGAATAGTTGGAGTTTTTTGAGTCTGTCCATATAGGAAAAGTGTTTAAGGCCTAGGATCCTCTTTGTGAGGTACTTTTGTGGCCTCTGCAGTTGTTGCAGGTGTCTAGTGAGGCACATGCCAAATGGGGCATTGTACTTGATGATTGGCCTAATGAAGGAAGATTAGAGGGAGACAATGACCTCTTTCTTCCTGGATGCAAAACCCTTAGTAATGAGATGTGCTACATAGAAGGACTTTCTGACCACAGTGGCAATGTGGTGGTCAAAAGAGAGGTTGCGGTCAACCTGTGTTCCCAGTTCTCTTATAACCCCTTCTATGTTCAGTGGTCTACCATCAATGTGGTAATTCATGTGAACTGGGTTTTCCCAAAGAGGATGATGACACATTATTTGGCATTGAGCTTAAGGCCATGGTTCTGACACCAGTCAGTCACAGTGAGGCCTTTCTGTAGGATGTCAACATCACTTGGGGAGTTAATAATAGCTCCCAACTTGCAATCGTCTGCCAACTTTATCAGCCAGAGTCCCTTCATGTTGGCCTGGACTTCAGAGAAGTATATACAAAACAGGAGAGGACCCAGGACCAAACCCTGTGGGACTCCACTCATGACTGGTCATCAGTCTGAATTGGAGTAAGCTACTTTCACACTGTGGGTTCTATCTGTGAGCCAGTTTGCAACCCACCTAGTGATATAGGGGTTGATGCCTAGCTTAGTGATTTTTTTTTATGAATCCTGAGTTGGGAATGGTATCAAAGGCCTTGGCCAGATCAAGGTAGGCTGTATGAACCACCTTGCCTTCATCCACAGCTCTGGTGACTGTCTCAAAGAAGTCGACCAGGTTGAGCAGGCATGATCTAGCCTTCACAAATCAAAACTGTGTGGGAGCCAAAGTTTGGAGATTCTCTATAACCTTGTTCATTAGGTCCATGATGATGCATTCCATAGCTTTGCATATAAGACTTGTCAGGCTAATGGGGCAATAGTTCCCAGGGTCTGTAATCACTCCTCCTTTGTGGAAAAGGATGACTATAGAAATGCACCATTCGGTGAGGACAAAGCCTGAGGTGTGGCTGTGATTGAATAGGGCACACAGGTGAGGTGCCAGTTCACTCTGTAGTTCATGTAGAACACAGCCAGGGATATTGTCAAGTCCCATAGAAGCTGTATTCTTAGCCTTGGACAGTGTTGTTTTAACCTGTGCAGCAGTAATACTGGGTGCCTGGCAATCTACTGGTATTGTGATTGGTCCTTTGGGGGGTGAGAGGGGTAAAGTTGGCACTGAATCTGTTGGCCAGAATATTGGCAATATCTGTTGGCTTGGTATAGGAGGTACCATTGTTCAGTAGCTCAGAGCAAATCTGGGTATTGCCGTGGAGATTCTTTACATAACTATAGAAGGCCTTGTGGTTGTCTTTACTATCTGCTGCAATTCTGTTTTCATAGCTAGCTCTAGAGGATTTGATGAGGGATTTTAACTTTTTGTTGAGGCTGATAAGGGAGTTTTTACAGACTTGGTACTTCACCTTATTCCACATCAGTTTTCTCCTTCTGTTGTAGAGTTTGTTTATGGCAGGGGACCACCAGATTGGCTTCATTTTTTTGGAGGAGAGCATCTTAGTTCTATTGGGTATGGTGAGATCCATGCATTTGTGTACATGTTCATACAGTGCATTGGTGTATGATTTGGCAGTCATGCAAATATTCTCCATTTCCACTGGTGCCGTGAAGTTAGCCACCTCTGTTTTTAGGAACCCAGAGTTAGCTTTGCAGAAGTTTTTCATGGTGGTTACCTTTGTCGGGGGGGGGTGGATTTCCAAGGTGATTAGTTTGCAGTTGGATCTAACAAGGGAGTAGTTAACTATTGGTGTAGAGAAATGGTTGCCCATGTTAGTAATGACCAGGTCATGGATATTTCTACCTCTAGTGGGGGTAAAAACATGCTGGTCCAGGGCATTGGAATTAATGAATTTCAGGAAATGGGCAAGTGTATTGGTACATAAGTAGTTTTCCCAATTAATGAAGGGGTAGTTGAAGTTGCCCAGTATGAGAGTGTTATGTTGGACCCTAATATTCCCCAGGGTGCTTAGGAACATGGAGTGTGAGTCTTGAGACATGGTTTGGGACCTATAGCAGGCTACAACTTGAATCGATATCTTACCCAATGTTAGCTGCACCTGAAGTATCTCTGATACATTATGTTGGACTACCAGTCTGGAGGTGCGCACATCCTTTATGGATATGGAAACACCACTGCCTTTGGAGCTTTGGTGCAAGTTCTGGGACCGAAAGGTGTGGAATAAGTTATAGCCTGGTAGTGCAGGGGTGCTTTCTGCTGCTTTGAACCAGGTCTCTGTTACAGCACAGATGTCAATATTCTCCATTTTAAGGAGTGCTTCAAACGAGTGCACTTTGAGATTTAGACTTCTAGCATTGAGCAGCATGACCCTCAGATTGCATTTGTTTGTAGCTGTTACAGTGGTAATTTGGTCTTTGGAACACCCCCTAAAAAGGCACTAAAGGGGTGGCAAGAGCCTTGGCCTATATCTGGAAGCCCAGCATTGACAGATGCAGGCCATCTCTGGCAAAGCATTGAGGTCTGTCAATCATGTCATCCCAGGCAGACAGATACTGGATACCCTTAGAATGACACCAGAAACTTAGCCAGTTGTTGAAATCAATCATTTTCTGCTTGTACTGTGCTATCATTCAGGGTGATGGTAGGATGCTGCTCAGGGCTAAGGTCATACCCATCTGGGCTACATAATCTGAGAGCTCCTCCATGTCTCTTTTCATGTAGTCCAGAGAGGTACTTCTCAGGTCATTCACACCCACATGTACAATGACAGAGTCATATTTGCACCTGTTGTTGAGGGACCTGAGTGCATGCATTATGTGGTGGGCCCTGACACCTGACAGACAGCTGACTTTTACTTTCTCCTTATTCAACCTAGTTAGTGGGACATCAGTGTGCCTCACTATCGAGTCACCTATGACTAGTATGTTGGGCATGCTGTTTTGCCTTAGGGGCATTGGTTGAGTGGCACAGTGTTTAGGAGAGTTATTTGTCTCATGATTAGTATTGTGTTGTGTTGGTCAAGTGTGTTTCTGCCTTGGAGGTCTCTGTTGTTTGGGTAGATTTTTATTGAGAACCTCCACAAAGGTGGGTTTTTGTTTTTATGTGAAGGCAGTGCTGGTGTGTGCCCTGGTGGGCTATGTGTTCCATGTGGTGTGGTGCAAGTGTTGAACTTCTCCTCTTGACCAGCTATTCCTGTCTTGGCTGGAGAATGTGTGGCTTCCAATCTGGATATATAAGTGCATCTCTCGCAAGTCTGAGTGTTGGGGGGTAAGAGGAGAGGGTTGTCAGTGTACATGAGGCAGTTGCTACATTGCCTCAGGATGCCCACATTCACAAGTTTTATAGGAGAAAGCAGAGGGAACTATCCTTTAGACATGCCTGGAGGGGTGGGCATTAATAATAAGTACTGGAGCTGTTTTCTTGTAGAACATTTAGTGCTGGTAGCACTTTTGTGTGCTACAATAATTGCTAGAAGAAGTCTGGTAAAGTGCTAGACTAATAAGCTAGTAAAAGTGCAGGAGAAGAGAGAACTAGTAGATCTAAGGGAAACTTGAAGAGCAGACTTTGGCACCACTCAGAAGCTTACAAACCATCCTCGATACAGCAAATCTGTATCTGGACTACACTAAGAAAAGATAGGAAACAAGTGCAAATGCAGGCTTTTAAACCAGAAAGTTGAAAGAGATGGAAAAACTGCCCAAATGGCCAATGCACTACAATTTTTTGGCCGAGAAACCACTCCTCTTCTGGTAGATAGGCTACCTAGTGTTTACCACTCCCACTGATAAGCTAGAAGGTTTCCCTCCAACACAGAAAGGCTTGGCAGACTCAGAAGCTTACATACAGTCCTGGACACAGCAAATCTGTATCTGGTCTAGACTAGTTACAGGAAAGGTGGGAAAAGCACAAATGCAGGCTTTTAAACCAGAAAGTTGTAAGAGATGCAAAAACTGCCCAGATGGCCAATAAACTACAATTTTTGCACCTGAAACCACTTCTCTTGTGGCAGACAGGCTACCTAGTGCTTACCACTCCCACTGACAAGCTAGAAGGCTTCCCTCCAACACAGAAAAAGCTTGGGGAGGCTCAGAAGCTTACAAACAGTCCTGGATACAGAAAATCTGTATCTGGACTAGACTAGTTACAGGAAAGGCAGGAAACAAATGCAAATGTGGGATTTTAAACCATAAAATTGAAAGAGATGGAAAAAACTGCCCAAACAGCCAACAAACTACAATTTCTGGGCCAGAAACCACTCCTCTTGTTGTTGATAGGCTACCTACTGCTTACCACTCCCACTGATAAGCTAGAAGGCTTCCCTCCAACACAGAAAGACTTGGCAGGCTCAGAAGCTTACATACAGTCCTGGATACAATAAATCTGTATCTGGACTAGACTAGTTACAGGAAAGGCTGAAACACCACAAATGCAGGCTTTTAAACCAGAAAGTTGAAATAGATGGAAAAACAGCCCAAAAGGCCAATAAACTACAATGTCTGGGTCAGAAACCCCTCTTCTTGTGGGAGATAGGCTACCTAGTGCTTACCACTCCCACTGATAAGCTAGAAGGCTTCCCTCCAACACAGAAAGACTTGGGGGGCTCAGAAGCTTACATACAGTCCTGGATACAATAAATCTGTATCTGGTCTAGACTAATTACAGGAAAGGCAGGAAACAAGCTTAATTATTTTTTTGTTTTTTTACAGAAAAGCAGCTAAAAAAGCACTAAAACAATTAATGTGCAGTTCAAGCAAGCACACTTGAGTGTGTAGCATTATTAAAGCAAATACAGTTTAAATAAATGCAATTTATTCAAACTGTATTCTGAACTGAATTTAAATATTGTTTTACTCAACTCTAACAGTTAAAAAGTGCCAAAAATATACTTATCAGCTGAGAAACAGTCAGAACACAAGGAGAGTCTAGCAAAGTTTTTTTTTTAGTAAAGTGGAGAGGGAGAAAGGAGGAACAGAAGATAATTCAAGGTTAAGAACCTAAGTGGTTTGGCCTTCTCAAATGTTCTCTCTGTATAGTCCTTCTGCCATTAGTATATCACAACCAACAACAAGATATGCAACTGTTTCCAATTCTGTTTCACAAAACCTACATTTGTCTGTTTCTCCCACATATTCAATGGACATTGTAAACCAGCATGAACATAGCACCATCTTAAGTTGCCAATATTAACCTTTTGTCTTTTGGTTTTAATTCACCTCTCCATAACCATTCCTCCATTCGATCCTGATCAAAATGAGGTTGTTCCAAATGTTTTTTATACTTGCAAATATATTTATGCATTTTCCACATTTCTTGCCTTCTCAGCTGATCCTTCACCTTATATTTTTTCTTTTGTTTTCTGGCACATTCAGTTGCTGCCTGATTTTTATCTACTTCTTGTTTAATTTCCATTCCTGCTTGACACCAATATGCATCTGCTAAACTAAGCAGGGAAGTCATCTTGGACTTATTCTCCTCATTTAAAACTTTCACTAGGTTTGGGTCTTGTGAGGTCAGCAGATATATATGCAGTACCACAATTGCAGATCTATACATGTAATCAGTTTTGAGGAAGCCCATACCTCTTTCAGAATGGGGAATACATAATCCTGGTATGCACTGATTTTTATAAATCATTTGATGAGCATGAAGCATCCTTCTTGTTTTCCTGTCCAACCTATCCAGCACCTTTTCGGGCCAGTCTATCACTCCAAAACCGTAAGTTAGGGCAGGAAGAGGAAATTGGTTTATAGCTTGGACTTTATTCCTAGATGTCAATACTGTTTTCAGGATTAATTTAAGTCTTCTAAAATATTCCTAAGTTTTATTCACATTCATCCATCTTTTATTGGTGATACTTCATCAATTCCCAAATATTTGGGTTCTTGGATACTGAATCCAAAGACCTGGATGAGGGATAATAGGGCATAGCACCTATGTTGAGGTATCCAAGGCCTTTGACACTATCCTCATTCATGCCATAGTGAAGATCTCCCATCTGGGAATTAGGCCATCCAGCATACTTCTCAACCTCTTAGAGCAGAAAATCTGGACAAAGCCTAAAATGATGGGGGCAAATATGGACAGACTTTAAATATTGCTCTTACAAACTTAGAAAGTTGATAGAATAATAGGTTTTACATTAGCATGAATTTTCCAAAGGATGTAGAGTCTTAAACTCAAATGTGTGTCATTATTTCATGACTCCAATCCTCAGCTATCTGCCAGAAAGGGACATATATTAGGGGGAACACATTGAAAATATGAAGCATAAATCTGGACATTCTGTGAAAACCTGTACAGTTGAGAGGTATGCCATACAGTACTAGATGGACAGCCAAGCGGCTCAATGACAGAACACACACTGTCAAAGTTGGGTAATCCACCTACACCACTAACCTTCTCACCAGTGGAATACCACAATACCACAAGGATCTGTGCTGCACCCTTAATTGTTTGATAAATACTTCCGTGATGCACAGACAAAAGTATATAGCCTGCGGTTTACCAAGTTTCAGATGACTGTTAACTGCATGCAGTCATACAGAGTCTCCCATTAAAGGTAGCATATTACAAAATGGGCTGACACAAACTAATGATTGGTGTCAAACTCATGGACTGAACCTTAAAACATACAATGACTCATTGCCCTCTTTGTCAATGACATACCCCTGCTAATTATGGCAGACATAGCACCTCCTAAGTTCAAACACAGTGTTGTGAGACTAGGGAACACATGTTGATAGCAATCTACATTTTCATCACTATGTGCCCATAGTGGTGATACACACAATCTGGATTGCACATATCATACATCTGGACATCACATCCAAGACCAGGGTAGTCATACCGCTGCTGTACTCTAGCATTATCACACCAGTAATGAAGTACAATGCTTACATCTGTCTGTACCTCACCAGACACCTGCAGCAATTCAAGAAATTGCAGGGTTGTGTCTGGGTGAATCCCAGGGTCTAAACATGACATACATAGAAAGACTGACATACCAGTCACTATATTTGGTATCATACAGGCTGCTGAGAGGTGCCTATGTGTGCTTGTAGAGCAGTCTGAGACCCTGCCATTCTGCAAATGATGTACACCTGCAATTCAAATGGGACAAGAATAATTTGCCCTGGGGTTTTCGAACTAGCCTGTGGCATCAACAGAACATGCTGGGGAGACAGATATATCCCACATGATTCACACTCCTCTGTAATAGGCTCCCACTGCATGTGAAACAGTGCTCCTCAATGACCCTGTTCAAGCGCAACCTTGAATTCTGGTAGGGTGATTGCAAAGTCACCTCTGGGCTGGCATCTATGTCCCTCATGAACAGGGCCAGTTGATGCTGCTGACAAACTCTGCTAAACATGATCATCCAACTCTGCTCAATAAAGATACTTGTATTTTTACACAGCTAGGCTTCTAAACACCCTAGTTCTATTAGGCTAATGGCCTTATGTGAACCTATGAATCTATGTGCCTATGCAGGCCTCCAACCTGTTGTCCCCCCACATGGCCTGCTAATGTCATCTACTGTAAGTTCACCTGCACTTGTGTATAAATCAGACTTGCACCATGGCTTTTGAGTAAAGTACTGGTTCTGTAGTCTGTGTACTTTGCTAGGCAGGGATTCTGTTCTCACTGCAGTCAACCGACCTATTGTGTTAGGTATGGGTTCTGTTCTCACTACAGTCGACTTGGTGTCTGTGTCTATACAGCAGAACAGATGTGTGTAACTTACAATTACTTCCCCAAGGACATGAATTGTCAGTATTTTGATACTTGCATATACCTACATGTACATTCTTTGTAGGTCTCCCAACCCCTTGTCCCCGACATGGACTGTTGATGTCATCTACTATAAGTTCACCTGCACTCCTGTGTAAATCAGAGTTGTGCCATTTCAGACAGGCCACCCACCCTCTTTTGTCCAACATGGCCTGGTGATGTCATCTGCTAGAAGTTCACCTGCAGTTTTGCAAAAGCCAGACTTGTGCTGTGGCCCTTGTGTAAAGTCCTGTGCTCTGTAGTCTGTACACTTAGCTAGGTAGAGGTTATATTCTTACTGCAGTCAACTGTTTGCGTGTGCATGTGTTTTTGTGAGTTGTTGCTTGACATTATAGACAGTATTTTACACCAGCATGTGGGACACTGTTATATTTTCCTCAACAGACACTGCTGATGTCATTAGCAATAAATTGTCTGAGACACTCCAAGTCAGACTTGAGCTGTGGTGCTTGTGTAAAGTACTGGGTTCTATATTCTGTGTACTTAGGTAGGGGTTCTATTCTCACTGCAGTCAATGGTGTGTGTGTGAGCTGTTGCATGACATTATCAAGAGCATTTTACACCAGTATATGGGACACTGTTATATTCTTCTCAACAGTGTGTGTGTGTGTGTGTGTGTGTGTGTGTGTGTGTGTGTGTGTGTGTGTGTGTGTGTACACCAGCTATATCACATTTTTGGATATGCAGTACTCCCATCAGGGCAGGCTCATCCTATACAATAAAGAGTACATTGACATGGCTTTTAATCTATCCACATACATGATGGATTGGTTTGTTGGCTCTGTGTTTTCTTGTTAAGAAGGCCCAGTGGTGTCTACAGCTGTTCCATGTGTCTGGTGAGGTACATGTAAAAAAGAGATTTATACTATATTAATGATGTAATGAGGTTTGACTATAGTACTGTCATACAGTGTTAAGATCTCAATGTGACGGCATGACTTATGATGTGCACAACATAGACTTTCAACAGCAGAGTGGACACTTTGCAGTTAATGTTCAGATTGCTATCTACATGTGTTCCCAGTGCTTGTATTACTGGGTTTCTGCATAGCAGGACTTGTCAATGCTGTAATTAACATGGAACTTGAGTTTTCAGATGGAGAACATTACAAACACATTTATGCATTTATTTGTACAACATATGCCTTTGTTACTATTCAATTGCATGTTAGCTCATCTTGTACTATGTTACCACCATTGGTGGACTCAACTATTGCACACAATATGCAAGAATCAGTAAACTTGGTATGCCAAATGCCATATACTTTAGCATGAACTGTCGAGAAATACAGTTCAAACAGTGAAGGGCCAAAATCAGATTCCTGGGGTTTGTGATTGGTGACAGCTCTACTGGTACAGGTTAGTTCATCAGATTTCACATAATGTGTTCTGTCAGTGAGTCAATTGGTTACCCATCAACTATCATAAAGTTTAATCCCCAGCTTGGGGGTTTTTCTCAATGATACCTGCATTTGTGATTGTGTGAAAACCCTAGGCCAGATTATAGTAGGCAGTATGCACTGTCTACCTTCATCCAGGCCTATCACATGGAATTAATAGTCTGTGACAACAGCACAGAACACCCATGGCATGACTCAACAAATACACCTTCCTGATATGGTTGAATACTCAGTTCAACACACCTTCCACATAGCCTATGTTCCCATACCAGGGTGTACATCAACATGCATCCACTTGAGTTGATCAGACAGCACCTGATGCATGTATGTATAAAGACTTCCCGACTCTCCTCGACTGTGATGTAGCCCAAAATGTCATGACAGACCTCTTCTACATGTACACAATAATATTCTAGGTGTGTGCAACCTGTGAGTTTTAATGCTACATCAGGTCCATTACATCTGATAGATTTCCTGAATGAGGTCATTGAGGGCATGCATGATAACAACATCATCTTGTGGAACTTGAACAGGTCAATGCATTTGACACAAATCCACACTGAGATAATTCAATCAGCACTATCATATGTGGCCATAAACAGCTATATCACCAAATAGGTAAATTGGTGTATGACATACATGTCATCTCTCTATGTTGAAATGTGTGACATGACATATATCTCAGGTTCAGTTATCAGGTCTGTACATCAGGGCTGTCTGCTAGGCCCCTTCCTGCCCAAGAGCTAAGTGATGGACATCACAGATGACATACGCATGATGTGTCCAAACAGCTGCCTGAGGGAGCACAGCTTGTGGGAATTCATTGACTCCAGCTGTGATATTACTATAATACAGACAGTATCAACACATACCAAAAACTGCTGCCAAGCCATGACAACACTGCATTGACAAGAAACATGGAGTGATTTGTTGAATCAGGAAACAGGCACACCACCCAAGTATAATGTAAACATTACACCATATAATCAGACCAATATGTATGTGACCTGGTTTCTAGGGTACATGCCAAGTGGTATATCCACCAACATATGGTCACAGTGCTGAATACTCCTTTGAAGGGCATGCACATCAGAGGCCATAACAACTTCATGGTTCCCAGTCTCATCACACTAATAACTGTGCACAATGGACCTTTCTTAATGTACCTCCCCACACATCTTCTAGTGATGTGTGACTGTAGAGTACCATCTTTGTCACAGTGTGCTTTCTCTGGAATATACATGATTGTCTGATGGTGCGGAACAAGAGTCAAGTTGTTACACCAGATGCATGTGTGCTACCTGTTTGCTTGTGCACACACTACATACATTGGTTTTATATATATGCCTTGCACTCAAACCAACTAACCTGTATTGCCAATATTGTCACATACATGAATTGCAGTGTCCATCCTAACACCTCCAGCAGTGCCAGGACAGCATGCATGGTTACCATCTTACAGTGCGGATGTATCATAATAGTTGTTCAATTGTGTGTGTGTGTGTGTGTGTGTGTATGTGTGTGTGTGCAGACTCATCTCTTATCACTCTACATCACATATGTTATGCCAGAAGCATGGGATTAGTAGTGGTATTATTCTGATATTGTCCATGATTGTGATTGTTTTTTGTAATGTTTTCTATGATCTTTTACCTGTGGCCACCTTGCTGGAGACCTCTGCTGAGACTATGCTCACGTTCAGGCATATCAGTTTGCACAGCTTCACAATATGCAACCTAGCCCAAATGTATGTCAGATCCCTGATAGATGTCCTTTGCATTATTCATGTAAGGATGCTTATCTCACAAAGACATGCTCCCATTGTTATGCTGCCTTGTGTGACAGTCGCAGACAACACATTTTCAATATACAGTCTGTATTGTACCACACAGATATGTGCTTGGTGTTGCTGCTACAACCCTCTTCCATTGACATGCCCTTCTCTGCTGTACATGAGGGAGTTTCCCTGTCCTCTTCCCCTGTGTTCTTTCCTACGATTTATCTGTGTGTCCCTATTCAATACACACAATTCCCCTGAGTGATCATTTTACATGGCAGTCCCATGTCCTGTTACAGATCATTAACACAGCTTCAGTAAATAATGTCAGGAATGGGATATGCTCTGCACTATAGGTACACTCTTCTGTACTGTGTTTGGACCATATACTTCACATTTATACCTCTGAACTGTCCAGATCTTCCCAAGATGTCCAGATGTTTTCTTTATCAAATGTATGGCTTTCTGCCATATCACTAGGATGATCTATGCTCTGATGTGACTCAGTACTACACACATCTGAGTGCATGCCACTCAGCTGTCCAGATTTGTACAGAATGTCCAGATTTTGTCTCATGTTTGTGATCTTTTCCTCATTACGTTTTTATTTTCTGGCAAATCATTGGCATGTCATTGCAGAGTGAAGTCAGAAACTGATGACTGACATCTGAGTTTCAAATGTCATGCTCTTCAGGCAGTTCATGCTATTGTACAACCTATTTATTCTATCAACTTTCTAAGTTTGGAAGTGCAGTATTAAATATCTGTCCCTATCTCTGGGCCTTTGTCCCCCATTATGTATGCCTTTGCTCAAAGGAGATAACCAATATGTTTGAGTTTCATTCTACCACATGTCTATGTGACATCTATGGCAATTATGTCCCTATTTCTGGTTAAATGTCCCTGCATTATGTTGGCCTTTGTAGAGATATGATGAACTAACATATTCACAGCTATCTGTGAAACCTTGGTGGTCATTGTGGCATTCTATGCAAAGCTGTGGACTGTACGTTCTCTGTTTTACAAGGAATTGATATCCACAGTTGCTTACTTGATTTCTTGACCAACAACACTGCTGCTAGCTACGGAACCTAGCTTAGGCATGCCATGCCTCATCAATATGCATTGTACACTGCCACATGCTGCAAACCACTGTGCTAACATGTAAACTCCATGTAGGCTCTGCACAAAGCCTTCATGGAGTTTATTGTATCTTGGGGAAATACTTTACATCCATCAACCAAAGACCTACAGGATTAAAAGGGCAATCACATGTAATTTTGATTGAGCAATGTATATAGCCAATGCCATTGTAGTGCATTTTATACTGGAAAAACACTGAGGGAATGAAAACAGTGGATTGCTGCACACACACCTGAGTGATGTTAAGTGCAAGACAAATAGAAGTGTTTTATATAAATATATACTTGAATATCCTAAAGCTCTTTTCACTTTTGTTGGCATAGCTGGGCTTTGTTTATATTCATAATCTATGGAGGACAAACATGAGTTACTGAACAAAAAAGAAACAAAAATGTGGATTATTAATTTAGGGGGTATTTATTTATTAACATTTGATTACTGGGAAAGTCCGACTGAGTAGGAGCCCATTTTCAGTGGAGGCCCAGGGAGAAAAGTTCTAAAGTATTACAAAATATTTTAATAATTTTACAATCTTAAACATTAATACAAAAACATCTACAGTTTATATAAGTATACCAAAGTAGACATAATATTGGTTAAGACTAGATTGATGAACTGCAATATTAATTAAATAAGAGGAAAAGCAGGCTTATGGTGTATTTAGAGAGGAGGCTAGGGGAAAGAAATTGACAGAAGTAAGGAAGTGAAAGAAGAAGGGAGAGTAAGGCGGTGTAAGATATGAATAGTGCTTGTTCATATTAAGGTATAAACAGCAGAATTCAATAAACCCTGCATGGCTTGCCGAAACCCTGTGTGTGTCATAGTACAACATGCACATGACAATATGCCAGCTTTGTATTCAGTAATCAGCTCTAGATGATGTGTAGAACCATGAAAACATGGTAAACATCAAGGCATGCTAATTACTGTATAAGTAGCTGAACTGTATGCTAATCAGTCAATCCAAGACGAAAGCTATTCAACAAGTTATAAAGCAGTCATGTGCACTTATTGTAGCCTTTTGACTTGTATCTCAAAACCTAATGAAATACAACCATGAAAAGTACACTGGAGGGAAAAATGTTAGGGAGTGTTGCTGCTGCTCTTCTGCATGTGTATGTGCAACAGGCTCAAATCTGTGCTGCTCCTGCTGCTACTTGTAGACCTTGGGCAAAGAGCAGAAGGTTATTTAGACCCCATTTAACATTTCATAGTCTGCATGAGATGGAGATACTAGAGAGTGAAAGGGTGGATAGAGACATTCTCCAGGAACTTTGTAACTTCTGTCTTCCTCACCTGAGAGCAAGGGCAAACTGAGGGGAACCAATACCTGTGGAGGCCAAGGTGCACGTAACATTTAGCATATTATTATTTATTTATTTTATTTATTTTACATTTGTTTACCAGGATTGTTCAACTGAACTGAAAGAGCCCTTTTTTCAGCAGAGACCAGGGGAGAAAAGCTCCTACATATTAAACAATTTTCATTATAAATTAGCATGAAACAGCAATGTTACAGGATTATCACAAGGCATTAAGTCACAATACAATGTTATACAGTGTCAATAATCAGGAGTATAGCAAAACTATTTCAAGATGTATAAAAAGAAATATGTCATTAAGATGAATATAGTTTTTGAGGTAAGTGGTTACAAAAACCCAGTTTTATCATAATGTAGTTTCATGAAGGCAAGACAATTACAATAGAATGTTTCTCTGAGGCGATTTGCTTAATAGATTTTAGAAGACAGTAGAAAGAGTAGTCAAGGAAGATTAGAGAGAGCTAAATAAAATAAAATAAATAATAAATAAACTATGTAGGAATTCTACTGCATAGCACACTTCCCTAAAGTCTTGTGTGCCATGGACTGCATGCACATTGAGATCAAAGCACCACCTGGGGGATCAGGGAAGGGTTTACGTCAACAGAAAGGAATTCCACTGAATTAACTGCCAGGTTATGTGTGATGCTAGGGTGACCATCCTGAATATGTGTGCTGGCAAACCCATCAGTCACCATGACTCCCATATCTGGCACACCTCACAGCTGTACCACAGGTTTTCCAGGGGTGATGTCTCACAAGGCCATTTACTGGGGAATTCAGGGGATACACTTGAACCATGGCTGATGATGCCCATCAGAAATGCACACCCACATCCACAGAGGAATGTGATATTGAGGCACATGCTCAAATACAAAATATCATAGAGCATGTATTTGGGCTGCAGAAGTTGCTGTCAGTTCCTAAATACATCAGGGGTGAGTTTCCAGTATGATCTCAGTGATCGTGCTGAATGATCATAGTCTGTGTTATCCTGCACAATATCATCCTGCAAAAACAGTTGCAACATGAACACCAAGGGTTAGGACCAAACGTTCCACTACCACTGGCATAATCACAACATCCACACACAGATGAGATGTCAAGAGGGGGAACCTCCAGCTGCTGTGGGTGTAGGTAGAAACAGAAGTGCAAAACATGCCCTTGCCCTGGCTGAAAGGCAACAGACAGCATACATGCTCAGCAGCTAAGGGGTACACCTTTCATCCTAGGAACAAGCAGAGTAAAATTGATGCCAGATTATGCTCATAAGCTTTACTTAAACATGTAATGGCTGTGTACTGCAAGCAAGAGACAGAGTCAGCCCTGAATGACAACAGTTGTAACTGCAGGATTATCAAAGTAAGTGATGAATCTGTAAATGAAAAATTAATGTGTAAGAACATGAATTAATAGCAGTTACCTGCATACTGTTACTTGTAAATGTACCTAAGTAGAATGTGTGTGAATTGTCTAGCAATGACATCAGTATGTGGCATGACTTGACTTTTTTCATATATATTTATACACACTAACATACCTCATGCATCTAAAATACACAGTATAGAAAAAGTAGTCCAAAGTTTACTTATCCCTGCAGTCTCACAAGTAGAGCAATAAACATGAATGTCATATCAATGATTTCTAGGTAGGAATCACAACACTAAAATACTGTAATAAATCAGAAAAAAAATTCCAATACATATCCTAAGCACTCAGTTAACTATCTACCCCGTGCATACATATGAAATCCAGAATCCAAAAGATAGAAACAAGGTGATGGCACAGTAACCATCATTTGCACAGGATGGGGGTGGAGGGGTAGGAAGCCAAGGCTGACAATAAACTAGTGAGTGTGTGAAAGTAAGAAACCCAGGCAGCCAGGAATGTAGATAATATCAAAGGGCCACGAACACAGGATGACCTGCAACTTTCATATTAATGCCTCATGTAGCTGGTATGTGTGGGTGTCTGTATGGGCACTCTATGTGAAATGTGTGGGAGTGTCTGCATGAACACAGCCAAGCATACCTCTCAACCTGGAATCTTCAAAATGTCTGGACAAAGGTCAATGAAAAGTAGGTACAACTGGCCAAAAATCTGTAGCCTGATTAAAATAAAATGTATGTGCATAATTATGTAATCTCACTCACTCCATTAGAATTGTGGGATACCATATGTCTTTGAATCTGAAAATATCACATTGTGGAAATGGGTCCATTTTATTGCAGGCCTTCACAAGGGTGCTAGAATTCTTTCTTAATCATTGAGTTTGACTTATCAGGAGGAAGTTGCCCTGTTTAAGTTCTGTTGCATTGAATTAAGTGACTTATTTTTACAAAGATTAATATCTTTTATACATGCTTTACACAATACTTACACACCAACACACATGCACACATACGTATATGGCAAGCTATACTACATGGCATGTGCTATATATATATATATATATATATATATATATATATATATATATATATATATATATAGCTATATATGGATATAAGTGCGTGTGTGTGTCAATGTGCATATGTCTATTATATAGTGTATATAAATACAATACAATACAAATACATAATACATACTCCTACATTTGCTTAACTGTGTTCTCTTATCTCTGACCCATATCTCATTTTTACCTGCTTTGTTTTGCAGATGTTAGAAAGCCCTGGTAAAGTAACAACTGAGGACCCACAGTAATTGGCCATCTCCCAGTGTGTACTACCTAACATGGACTCTGAACCCTGTATTCCTGGACTTCTCATAACCAATGTATGTTTAGTAACTCACTAATGCTTTTACATTCTACCTACTGCATTACGGATACTTGGACATCCCAAGGGTCACTAATATAATTTCCTACCTTCAGCTTACCAACTGCCCTTCCTGCCTTTACTACTCTTACTCTTGTATAGCTTTAACTGGAACCAATTGCTAGCCCTTCAGCTTTTTCTAATTTAGGTCCTGACAGAAATGCTAAGCAGCTAAACTTCCTAGAGTGAGCTTTACTTTTTAAGCAGTCAGACCTGCAATTCACCGACCTGACTCTGACTGATTGTTTCCAGCCAGTAAAGATTCCAGGGTGGTTCTTCCCACTCCGGTTCCCTGCGGGCTCACTTTGCTTCCCTACCCTGCCCCCAAATACCACCTGCTCCCAGCACACCTAACTTTATTCTCCCCTTTCTTGACCCAGCCAGCCTAATTACCCAATAGTAGCTCTTCCCTCATTACTCCACCTACTTACAGCTATCCCACTTAAACACATCACTCCCTCTACCTCCCTAGCAATTAAATCCCCCTCCTTCTTCTTATAATTCTAAGAAAACCTTTATCTCTTTCTCAAACCCTCTCTTCTTCTTAGCCATCTCTCTTCTCCAAATCTACACCTATTATTCTCCCTTAGCACAGATATGCTCTCCTTAATTCTCTGCACCCTCCGGGCCCCCTGCCTCCTTCTTGTATTCCTAATTCCCATATGCTATGCCAGGTCATGTTCCTCCAATGCTTGCCCAGTATTACCTCTAACAATAACTACCACACAAACCTACCTTCACCTTCAACCCTACTCTTATTTCCATTCTATCTCCTCTTCTCTTATTCAACCTAACCATCTGCACATATTCCACCCTAAAATCTTCTCCACCACAGCAAAGATATTGACACTTAAACTAATCTTAGAGTTTCCTAAACTCCTACTTTGCAAACCTAAATTTTTAAAGGTTATTTCATTTAACAACCCAGTCTTAGCTGGTGATATCCATCACAACCCTGGTCCTAGTCCCTCTATTAGCAAATATACCCCTTATCTCCTTCCTCCCCCACAACACATATAAAATATTCACTATCAATGCCCAGAGTCTTAACGATAAAATTCACCAATTTCAAGCTTGGCTAAGCCATAACCAACCAGACATCTTAGCCATCTCCAGAACTTGGCTCAAACCCCATATCTCCGACTCTGAAATCATGCCCTCGGGATTTCATACTCTCAGAAATGACCGATTAAATAAAAAAGGTGGCAGCATGGCCTTAGTCTACTCTAACCTTCTTACCTTAACTTCCCTCCAAATTCCAATCCGTCAATTCAACAACACTGAACTTACAGCTGGTCTACTAAAAATTAATAAACACAAGAATATCTGCATCAATGCTCTATATATCTCACCTGGTAACAACATCTCTACTCTCGAAGATATTCTCTTATGGGCTTTAATTGAAATTAACTATGAAACTTACTTTCTAGTGGATGTAAATATTGACTGGAATAAAGTCAATAGTCCCTCTCCTTCCTTATCCATTAACCTCTATAACTTTACTCAAGTAATCCTCTCCATCACCCGACCCAACAAAACAAATCCCTAGGATCCACTATTGATTGGATCCTAGTCTCCCATCCAAATAAAATAACCAACTCTGGCACAATTCCTGACACCATTAGTGACCACCTCCCTGCGTTCATTCATCATTCAACTAGCTCCACACCAAACAGCACCGATACATTCTCACTTACAACTCCAGTAGCTTCAGCCCCACAACTTTCTCAAATACTTTCAAACAAATGAACTGGCAAATTCTAAACACCCTTCCTTTTGACAAAGCTATAGATTACTTTAACTCCATCTTCCTAAACACTCTAAACTCTCCAGCCCCACTAAGAAACAAAAGAATAAAAACTAATGCAGCTCCTTGGCTATCCAAAGACACAAAACAAATTATGCATCAAAGGAACAAGTTATGGAAGCTTTACCAAAACAATAAACTGCCCAATACCTCACTCCAATGCAAACAACTCCACAACCTTGCAAAACAGCTAATCAGTAAGGACAAAAAATCCTACTATATTAAGCTCCAGTCCAATAACAATTAAAAACACCAAGCAATTCTGGAAATCAATAAACTCACTTCTCAATATAGGGTTCAGGAATAACCCCTGTCCAGACCCAAGTAAATCTGACCTTGAACTAGGCTCTGAATTTAATTCATTTTTCATAGAAACTATTTCTGACCTTACCAAGTTTTTCCCCAACAACAATCCACCTAGCCCCTCACTCTCCTCCATCTAACTCCTCTAATAACCTTCCCCTTATGTTCGAGCTCAAACCTGTCTCCACTAACTTTATAAAAAGACTTCTGCCCAAACTTAAATCTTGCTCAAATGCTCCAGACAATATTCCCTCCTCCTTCCTAAAATGTGCTGCTGATGGTATAGCTCTCCTAATCAGCATCATTATTAACAGATCTAAAGGAGGCAAAAACACCAGAATCTCAAACTTCCATCCTATTGCACTGCTCTCACCAATCTCCAAAATCTTAGAAAAGTGCATTCACCTTCAACTTATGCCTTTCCTGACCCAAAACCATCTTCTTACACCTATCCAGCATGGCTTCTGCCCAGGCCATAGCACTATAACCACTCTACTCTTTTTCCTAGAAACTGTCAATCAAGGCCGAGATTCAAAACACTTAGTCTCTACTGTAGTCTATACTGTTTTGCTCAATCTGTATAAAGTTTTTGATACTGTTTCCCACAAACACCTTCTCTATCATCTCTCAAACCTAAATCTCTCACCAAACACTTTATCCTGGTTCTCTAGTTACCTATCAGACAGATTTCAGGCAGTCAAATGGAAGAACTCCACCTCTTCCTTCTTATCTACCCCAACTGGCATACCACAGGGATCCATCCTTGGGCCAAAGCTTTTTAACATCTTTATCAATAACTTTCACACTGCCATTCCTGATGCCAAAATCATTCAATATGCAGACGATTCAACCTCTGTCTGCTCTGCCTCAAACCTCTCTGAATTGCTGACTAAAACCCAAATTGCCTTCCTAACAAGTGAAAACTGGATGTACCAAAACCACCTCTCTCTCAATGCAAATAAATCAAAGATTCGACTATTCCCTCCCACAAAGACTTACTCCTATGACAAAAATGCTTTCAAAGTCCTTAGTCAGACTAACTCACCTATAGAAGTGGTCCCTTCTGCTAAACTACTTGGCATTACTATTGATGAACACCTCAAGTTTGATATCCATATTCTACAAAATATAAAGAAAACCCACCAAAAGCTAGGTATGCTGTACAGGAACAATCTCTTTCTCTCCAACTCTGCTAGGCATACTCTAGCCACTACTTATCTTCTTCCTTCCTTATTATACAGAGCCCCTCTCCTAACTAACCTGTCCTCCTCCATCGCCTCCAAACTAGAAAACTACTATAATAAAATATCCAAATATGCCACCAAATTCAAACATTCCACCCATCACTGCCTTACCCTACAATCTCTGAATTGGATAGAACTCACAAACGACCTAGACTACCTCCAACTCACCACTGCACACAGACTTGTATTTCACCCAACAAAATGTCCAGATCTAACAAATATCCTTCCCCCTTACACCCCTAACAGAACTCTCAGACCTGAACATCAAATCTTAATTTCTATCCATAAACCCAAACATCCTGCTGCCAACTTCTCTCTATCTCACTAGGCAAGACATGGAATTCTCTCCCTTCCTCTCTAAGAACTATATCAAACTCAGAAAACTTCAAAACCCAGCTTTTCAAACACCTGTCCACTAAATGGAAATGTACTTGCCTTCACCCTATCTAATTCTATATGCCCCCAGGAGGTTTTCTCCCAGGTTCCTAAGCTCTCTATAACTCCCATAGCTATTTTCCTAATGAGTGGATCTACGCTCTCTGCAAATCCTAGAGCTACTTATCACACAACTCCAACTTTGTAAATATTGTAAATAGTATCTCACTTTAAACTAGTGCATGTAAAGTGTTTCATCATTTACTTAAAAAGTGTGTATGTAAAGTGTTTCCACACTTAAAACATGAGCATTTGCTCAAATGAATCTGTATAGTATAACCCTTAAGATCAACCACAATGAATTTTGTTGAGTATGCGTGACATTGAATGTACATATTTGTAACTGTTCTATATACTGTATCTTTTAAACTTTTGTATTTTTCGTATCTTTACTGTATTATGTATCTTGAAGCTTTTCTCCCTGGCCCTCCACTGAAAACGGGTCCAGTGGACTTCCCTGGTAATCAAACTGGAAATAAATAAATAAAGTTGCACGTGTTATATATTAATTGTATTATGACATACACATTTATATATATATATATATATATATATATATATATATATATATATATACACACACACACACACACACACACACACACACACACACACACACACACACACACACACACACACACACACGCACACACTATAATTTATTCATATTATAATATATTGCACTTATGTATAAGTCAACAACAAAATACATAAAAAAGAATGCACATATTTATTTCTATTTATAGCATACATTTCTATGGCAGAACAGAGAAGCAATCAACTCTGGAGCAGCCCCAAGCTGTCTCCAACTTGCTTGTGACACCCATCTAACTAAACTAGCCTGTTAACACTATACACTGTACCAAGATCCAATGCCACATACAATATTACACCAGCAATAGATATACACAGGGAATTGGTAGAAAGCAAACACTAGATGAATTTTATTTCCTGATATTTGTGTGCTCTGGCTACTAAAATGGGCATCACTTCAGCTTGTTAAGCCTTTCATATAGAAGGAAAATCAATGTAGCCTATCATGTGCAGGCTTCATCTCAGCCAGTCAACATTGTAGATGCATGGAGTATGCCCATCTGTGGAATGGACGACTACTAACACTATACAGGGTTACAATGGCCATGCCCATATGCAGAGGCACATAACTGACACAAGGTGTCACTGGGCATGCTCACACACTTAGTAGCCCAGGGCTGTTCGGAATGCACTATGTGTCCATCTACACAAGGATATACTGTGCATGCTCATACTCCTAGTAGCACAGGGCTGACTGGGATGCACTCTGATGCTAAACACGGAAGGCCGCAGTGGCCATGCTATTACAGGTAGACATAAAGAACACATTGTAATGGGCTCTGGTGTTAGTAGTTGTCATTATTAGCAGGAATGCTGCTCTACATATATTTGGCACTGGTCTTTTACACAACATCAGCTGTCATTCTGGGATGACATGGCTGACAGTAGGCAGGCCTTTGTCACATATCACATTGCATTCATGATTCAAGGGAGTGTGGATATTACCCAAGTCGCATCCGCCCACACAGTGCCATTCCACAGCAAATGTCCTAAACACAGGTTAACTCCCATTCACATACAGGACAACTGCATTGTTTTCTTATGCTAACCAGTGCTAGATGTGTAGTGTCCATATTCACAGCTGGTCACTGTAGATCCAACAATGGGGAGTACTGACATCTGTGCAATGAGGAACACCTGGCTGATGGCTCTGTAGTGCAGAATAGTACTATTACCATATAACTCAGAACCTAGCACTACCACCATATAACTCAGAACCAGACATGTGGGCCATAACACAGGTACAGACCACTCCAGGTGATGTACCCACATACATAAAGGCCACTCACATGTACTGACTGGTCCCCCCCATGAAAGGCATCACAGATGAGCCATGTGCAGGACTCAGTGTTGCATGCTGCATTCTAGGATGTAAACCTCAGACACCATCATGCCCTCGGACCACCAACACGCAACCATACATGTTGTATTACATAGAAGAGTACACCACCATGTGACCCTTGACCTGTGTACTGTACTAAGCTCTACATCAACTGTAGAGAGTGCACATGTACTGACACAGTTGCATCATGTGTTATGCAATGCAATGATACCACTGTCTGTGACCAGGTCAGCTGTAAACATATCAGGGGCCCTCGGTACTTTCCACCATTAGTAGATGACTGTTGCTGTACACCAGTACACACCCTCATGTATGGATATGACATAGGTGTACCTGCCCTGGGTATGTAAATAGCATAACTGTTGTTGTCCTTTGTGCAAACAGGTGGCTACAGCCATTACACACATGCACATGGAATGTAGGTCCATGGCTGCTGAATGCTAACAGTACATAAGGTGTGATATCAGTGTTGACAGAGGTAACATCCCCTCTGTACTGGTCGACCATCATATCATATAACAGTCCATGTGTCATGTATGTCATTAGACATATCCACCAATTGCAATGCCTACAAACATGCCCAAATGTCAGGATTGTAGGACTTACACACCTGTACACGTAGTGTTGTGCATTCAGATAACATGCATGTGCAGTTGCTGATGTATGCAGGTGACGTGTATCCTAGAACATCATGCAGTTGCAATGCAGCCTCAACATTGCCAAATGTATATGGTGATACGCTGAATGTACAGAAGATGTACCACAGGTATGGACAGATGTGTGAAAATAACTAAGTAGTTGGGCATTTTTGAAGCTGGATGTTTGCTGTGGACAGCTCACAGATGTGTCACAAGTGGTCCTACAATACCATATGTAACCGGTAAGCAATGGTTTTGTTAATTGAAGGACATAACACACAACTTAGACAGCTTTCAGGGTGACAGCGAAGGTAAATCACTTGACACCTGTTAATAGTTATGACATTGCTAGTGCATATATCAGCACTTTTGCCACAGGAAGTGTCAGTACAGTTTGTAATGTGTGCAATACTGCTGTAAGTCTGACATACATAACATGAGCTAGGCAGGTCTGAGATTCACAGTACTGGCATGTGTGGTTGCGTGTGTGTCCATATATGTCACGTATTGTGGGGAATACATCTCAATTGTTACTCACTCTCCTGTACACTAGTGTACAGATCTGTACAGACTGCAATGTAGAAAGCAGGACATAGGCAGGGGTGTGTATCTCACACATGTGAGGTATCTGTATGTGCATGACATAGGTGTATAATTATTGAATGCCACAATGTGTGTATGTAGGGCTGACTGGTCCCTGGGTTGAGGATGTATGTCACCATACTGCACTGATAAGACCCCTCCCACCATCCAGGTGATGCATTCTACTATCCGTGTTGATGTCCCCAATCTTAGGTCGTACTGACTACCTGTACATATGTATTCTCTGTGGCGCATCATGTAGGTGCACAGTACTGTAATGATAATTTGCACATAGGCAGGGGTCCTCATCCCACCAGTAGCAACTGTGTGCGAGTGGGTGTTACTGTGTCGGTGAATCCGTGAGTGTGTGGGTGTGTTACTGTGTCACTGAATACATGTGTGTCAATACCTGAGTGTGTGGGTGCAGTTGTGTGCTGGCATCCTGTCATGGGAACATGTATTACTGATTCCTAATGAGGCATCGCACTTCCCACTTGCCTCTACCCTTGTATTCATCTAGACCACTCTTTTACATCACCACTCCATGTAACTGTACCTGTGATGTCACCCTTTATGGATGTCACGCCTGTGGCCACAGTAGCTTAATACACGGCTATCATGCTTCTTGGAATGGTAGACGTGTTTGTAACGTGGAACATATTCACTGGTATGTAGCAGCTACATGGTGCATGCTGGTATATTCATACATACCTGTGAGTAGTCCCACATTGAAATATAGGACATTAACTGCAAACACTGACATCAACCAGCACCTGCAATTAGACCTGAAGAAGTACAGCAGAACATCATGACCAACATGCAGTTACTGTACGTGCAATTAGACCTGAAGAAGGACAGCAGAACATCATGACCAACATGCAGTTACTGTTGTTACACAAGACACATACTGTTAACAGTATTGTTCACCTGTACTACATGGTATATCTGCTGCCTGTCAACAGTTCTCAACAATTGTAAACTACACGTATCTTCCTAGTCTGTTCACCCTGTGCATCAGATCATATGAGCATGTCCCTTCACCGATGGTGTGGATGTCAGGGATGTGGCACAGGCATCATCATATGCACAGGGTGTTAATGTTTGCCAGAGGCCTAGGCTGCACCATTGGATGACATCATGTGTGTGGGTTTGGGCCTTTGATCTAATTGGGTGTGTGTGGATGTTATGCATGTGTGTGTTGCGGTGCCCTACATATGTTTCCAGTGTATGCGTGTATGTATGCACACAGTTCTACCATGTGTTTAGCCTACACAGGGGTATTGACAGCTGCAGACTGTACAGGTGAGGTTTTACAGTTCATGGTGTCCGGCCATGGACATGTGACCTGTGTCTGCCAGGGGTTGCACAGGCACTACCAGACAGAGGTGCAGACTGGGTACTGTCTGATGCCACTTGTCCACTGGAACCATGTCCCTGTTGGTACCGTCCCGGGCCACGTGCATGAGGCCTTCTCTGTCGTGTTGTGGACAGAACATCACCAGATGCACTGCTGCTGCTACCGCCACTATGGGAGCGGACATGTGAGGTAGCTCGTACATGTAGACCTGACACAGGTGATGTAGCAGGCCTACGTCCATGTGCCCGATGCCTCACTCCTACCAGATGTGCCAACACAGACAGCTCGCGCTCGCGGATTGTCATGCCATGGTCAAGGATTCCAACCATGTCACCCAACCCTCTATCCAAAGCTTCAGCAATCTGCTGTTGAGCATTTACCATTGCCTGGATGTTGTTGTTTAAAGAACAGACAGCAGTCCTCTGTGGCCTCTGATCTTCTCTGTTGTGCTGTTCAGCACGTGCCTCCATCACAGCCTGAAACATGCGTCTAGTGACACCTGCTGCTGCGCTCTGTCATGCAGGAGCATGTTGGCCAGTGGTCCTCCTATGAGCAGCACTGGCCACGTGCCTGTGTGGGGCACCACCAGTTGTTTGGCTGACACCATGGTATGCAGGCACACCTTCCATAGACCTACACTTTCCTGTTCCAAGCTACCACATGCCAACTGTCCTTCCTCTATAGCCACTGGTGATGGGGTATGTGCAGGTATGGGATCTGTGTGCGGGGATTAGAGGGATATAGATGGAATGGCAACCAATGGCACAATTTCAGCCCCTGACAACTCTGCTTGTGTCTCAATCATACATTCATCATCACTGCTAGAGTCTGTGGGGACACTAACATCAGATGTACCACAGGAGGGCAATGCACCTACATCACCTGTGAGGGCAGACAAGAACTGTACATTACAATCTATACAATAGACACACACACACAGACACACATGCATATGATATGACAGAAGGCATGCAACATGCATGTGATATGGCAGATGGCATGCAGCGCAGACAATAATAGTGATAGTTATCATACATCCCTGGGTTGCACACAACAGCATGCATGTGTCATAGTAGACGGCATGAAAATGACACAATCATAGTAGTAGTTAGCATTCATCCCTGTGTTACACAATGTGGACGAGCACAGGTTAACAGTACACCTGCCTGATGTGTGGCATATGACCTTAACAATCACATGTAGTATGACATTTGATCTGCTGACGTGTGCAATGACATGCATACATGTTTAACACAATGGTGTCCTGTCAAATATATAGTGGGGCAATGGTGTACCAATGCAGTGTTGTCTGTCCGCCCTACAGATATACTGCACATTTAGCTGATGTGCATGGCCATTGCAGGGAATCATGAGGCGTCTCTAGTGCTATACAGTGTGAGTTACAGACAGGGTTCATAGCCATGACTGTGTTCAGATAAAAAAAAAAAAAAATATATATATATATATATATATATATATATATATATATATATATATATACTGTGGAATGTGACCCACGTCACTGAGGTGTATACACACTAAACCATGATGTGGAAGTTGTGACACAGGTCACTGATTGGTATACGGATGACACCCCTGCACATCTGCAACTATATTGCTGCTGCCTGGCAACTATGGCCAGACATGGCAAACACGTTGGTACACCATGTCCCACATGACATCTGTGTACCACACACACACACACACACACACACACACACACACACACACACACACACACACACACACACACACACACGAGGAGCTAGTATGACATTGATGTCCAACACCAGCAAGGGGAATGTACTGTATCTGTGGGCTAATGTGGATACTGTACAGGTGACTGCTGTCATGTCACGACACCCTCAAGATGTTCAACACATGTTATGTGGTGGATTGATGTTACACCTACACAAGATGTGCACAGGCCTGTAGGCTGTCTAGTGTTCCACATCTACAATATGACCATTATACAAAGGCCATGGTTGAACCATGTGTAGCCATTGTACGACAGGGTGTAGACACAAGCACAACACGTCTACTGTGTATGTTGCTCCATGTCTCTGGCCATCCTCCATGGCCATGTGTGTACATGTGTTGCCCAAATTATTGTGATGGACATCTATTTCACATGTCTGTGTTGTCCCATATGACATATATGTTCCACTGACAACAGGGTTACGCAGATAAAGGGTGGTATGTGGGATATGTTTTCAGGTTAGGTAGGCAGTGTTGCAGCCAGGCCACTAGATGCCATGGACATGTCAAGATAGCACATCACATTGTGTGACATTCATAGCAGGGCTATGATCCACAACAGTGAATCCTGTGTGCTGGCCATACTCCAGCCCACTGTGTAGTACTGTTTGTATTCACCACGTGTGTAGATCTGATCTGTAGTACGTCCTTAAAGTGAACAGCACCTCCACCATTGTATGCACAGCTGTCCACACATTTGGCAATGACAGCTTGTGAGGATTCATGTCGGTGAGATGATTTACATAGTTTGCAAGTGTTGCACATGGGTAATCATTGCGATGTATTGCAGGTCCGACCTATATATTGTGACAGGATCATACATTATGTGTACATGTTGTAAATGGCCACATGGCAGATAGATTTGTGCATTACGGTTCCTGATAAATAATAACACTCTTACCTGCAACAGGCTGCTGTCACAGTGGAATGCCAGAGGTACCTAAATAGGAGTAACACAGCAGTATGAGCATAATCCACCCCTGTATAATGGCTACAGGGTGCAATGTGCATAACACATACTCCAGTACATTAGACTATACTATGGTGTATGCACATGTGTGCATACACAGAGTAGCATACTATAGTATGCGGCATGTGTGTATACATGCCTTGCATATGATGTTACATTACATATTGTATAGTGACACATGCAACTATATGGAATATAGTTGTTATAGGTGCAGTACTGACTTACCAGACAACTCCAGGCTCAGTGGTTGAGAGACACCCACCTCCACAATATCAGCTAAGTCTTGTGGATGTGGTTTTGCAGGTATCCCCAGGTTGGCCAGTAGCTCCTCGGTACATGTGAGTGAGGGCTGGGTTGGTGGTCCACCACCTGTTGCACCTTGTTCCCTGGAGATTGCATTTGCATGCTGTTTCACCCATATAATGAGGTCTGTACAGTGTTTGCGCACCTGCTGGTATGTGCAGTTGTGGCCACCCACATCATTAACCCTCCTGCGAAGTTCCATCCACAGGGCATCCCTCTGCTGTGCATCCTGTGGCACATGGCTGAACAGGATATTGTGATTGTTGAGTAGGTATGGGATGAGGGCCTCATCCTCCAAGTGGGTAAAAGGGGGTAGCCTTGCACGCAGCATACCTGGAAGACATAATGATGAAGACAGGTCACAGTAACTCACAGAGACATACAGAGCTACAGCTGAACATACATGTGTATCGCATTAATTAAGTTTAAATAGTTGTATTTGCAAACCTACATGACACAGACGTGTTTGTGTCACACACATGTGACACTCAATGTTGAGTGGATATTATCACCATATATGTGTGTGTGTCACCTGATTACATTGCTCATACTCCATGTGGTTGCTGTCATGATGTGGGCATGTCTGTTTGCCTGTACTGGTGTTCCTACCTATCAGCACATGGCTGGATGTGTCCACATTAATGCAGTCGACCTTGGTGCTGTGTATATGTCACATATAAGGACTTACACTGCCTTAACAGACGTGACCTATGACCCTGCAGACTTGCTCACATAAGGTTTTATATGTATGTGTTCTGCCATATACATCTACATGGCACTGTACAGTGATTCAACATCCTGCCATGTATCACCTGTGTTGCACATGTGATACACATGGGACACTGGCTAGCCAGATGGTATTTGCAGGGATGGATATCAACTATAGCATGTACAGTCAAAGTCAACTAGTCGGCTATATGCCATGGGCCATGTATGAATCTAGGATGAAAGGTTGCTGGCAGTAGCCGACAGACGGGTCTGTGGGGCCAGGTGGAGCAGTGTAACATTTCTGATCCACAGGGTTAATGATACATATACCATGTGTTACCATGCGGTCATCACACCATGTCTGAGAGGGGAGCGATGTGAAGCTTTGATGGACAGGAATGCATAGTATGGCAGGACTATGCCAAGTGTATGGGACAAGTATCTGTCCAGCATGTGGAAGGTGGATGTCCATGAAGTATGTGTTCGAGATCAGAATGAGTATGTGTAGCATGTCCAACATCACTGGGTTGGACATAGATTTATTCAGGGTATGCATCATGCTACATAGTGGATATGGGGAATGGGAAGGCTGGTGTAGGCCATCTGCACGTGGCCAATATCCCTTAAAGGAAATATGTGATCTGATATGGGTCACTTGAGTGTTGTGTATGGCTGGACAATGATCTCTAAATTCATGAATGGCACCCTATAATTATTAGGGTTGCCACATATGACTATCTGACAGGTGTGGTGATGTAGCTATCACAGGAAAGACAACTGCTCAGCTGCATCCCTCACACACAAGCGTCCATTATGTTGACCGCTGCCTAGGTGGTAGTTCATGGGTACAGGGTTATTAACATAGGGGTGACAATGCAATATGTAGCTGTCAGATTGTGGCCATATGTCACACATATCTCACCCACAAAGCCCCTCCTGTATGTTGTTCACAACACTCCTGAGTCAGCTATTGCTCCTAGGTCATAGTCATTCGCATACTTCAATAGGAAGATGCCTTCAGTTTGTCTGTGAGGTATGGACTACAATGAGGGGGAATACAATTCATTAACCCTGACATACTGTAGCTGCCACTGGTGTGATGATCATGTATTATTCAGACACCTTCTGTAGTGTTGGTTCTGCCAGCAGTCCTGTTGCAAAACACTCCTGTGACATAGGAATGTACATCTAGTATACCGAGTATAGGTGGTACACAGTATGGGTGATGATGTCCTATGACCTGGCAAGGTTATGATATGCAGTGTGACATCAACCATACTGTCATCTACATCTGTACTGCTGACATCAATTAATTGATCAAGGTTCATGGCCTTCCAGACCAGATTCAGCAGGGTAGTAGTAAAGTACTTCCCATTATCAATGGTGTCTCCCCCTTTGTGGGTTGTGATACCTGTTGGTGTGCACCATTCAGTGTGTACACAACCTGACATGGAGCTATGTTTTACATGATGTGTACGTGGAGAGCATCTTGTTTTGCCATATGTGTATGATACAACCTGTGATCTGGACAGGTCCCATGCAGCCTGAGTGCAGCCTGTACCTGTATAGTTGTGGGTACAGGGGCCCTGTGGTGTACATGGACATATGCTTGTGTACCTGTTGGGGGGAGGGGGACATGTGTTTATGTTATCCAAGACCCTATCTGGATTGCTTATTCATGCTAAGCATTTGTTCAGGACTTGTAAGCACTACATAAGCTAATAATTACTATAGCACTCAATCTTCCTCATTACCTAGAGATAAGGGTGAACAGGTTTTGTACATACTTTTCTCACTTGCTTAGAGTAATTTAGCTCTTGTACTCAACTGCCAATCATTAGCGGACCAGAGTTCTGCTGTGGCGACCCTTAACCGGGAAAAGCCGAAAGACACAAACAAACAAACAAACTCACTTTCCTCACTTATCTAGCTGAATGTAGTTCTATATTCAGGCATATCCAAGAGTCAACTGCCAGTGTTCTCACCTGTCTATCTGATGAATCTGGAAATCTTGAGGCAATGTATACATTACCTCATGTACACAGACAAGCCTGTCCACCTATCACCCAACACTACAACCTGTGAGAGATGCACTCACCTAGCCAAACTGGAGGTAAAGGTCTCTCCAACCAACCTGACCCTGTCATGTGGAGAAGGTAAACATTCGCACAACACCACACTCATCACATAAGTCTCACTGAATCTACCCCACCATTAACTGGGAAAACTACTCATGTACCAACACATTAGCTCAATGGTTTCTGGAATTCATAAATACCAATGCCCTGACTCAACATATCCACACACCCACCAGGGGCAACAATATTCTAGACCTAGGCATTACCAACATGAGTGACTGATGCTCCACACCTGAAGCCAACTCCTCGTTGGTCCGATCAGACCATGAGCTGAACACCATTGATATCCACATCCCGCCCCCACCCCCCATTAAGGGAACCACAGTATAATATGTCTACAAGGCCAACTGCATGCTTCTTAAGGCAGACGTGGTGGACGTCATGACACCCATGCAGATGGACAGTACAGTTACAACTGCTGAATCCTACACAAATGCACTCTATAAGCACTTACACGAGTGCATGGCTTGTGCTATCCCAAACAGAACCAGGATGCTATACTCCTAATTAATGAAACCAATCTGGTGGCCCCCTGCCATAAACAAAATGTACTACAGGTGGCAGACACTGTTGCAAATGAGAGTACAATCCCATGCATGGAGGAGCTCCCTGGCCAGCCTCAGTAAGAAGGTGAGATCCCTTATAAGATCCTCCAAAGCTAGCTACAAAAACAAAAAATGGAACTAATACCAACAACAACCACAAAGCATTCTATAGCTATGCCACATATCTCAATGTTAACAACCAGATCTGCTCTGAGTTACAGCACAAAGGCATGAACATTACAGAAATAACTGATATTGGCAACATCCTGGCAGATCCCTCTCAAAGCTGCACACTCTAAAGGCAATATCACAGTATCCATAGGACCGGACAACATCCCAGGCTGTGTTTTACATGAACTTCAGAACACACTGTCTCCACACCTACGCACCATGTTCAATAATAGCCTCACATCGGGCATAGTGCCCCCTGAATGGCACACAGCAACAGTTATTCCACTCCACAAAGGTGGCACCACAATGGACCACGGGACCTATTTCCCTATAGGCCTGACTAGCCTCATCAGCAAGGCTATGGTGCACATAATGGATCACAGTCACAGAGACATTGGGTACCTGCAAACCTTTGAACCCTCCCTGTTTGGCATTGTTAAGGGCAGACCATGCCTCCTAAACCTGGTGGACTTCTTAGAGACAGTTACCAAGGCATTAGATGAGGGTAAGGTGGTCCACACAGCCTACATAGATCTCTCATAGGCTTTCAACACCATTCCTCCTTCTGGTATTATCAACATACTCATCCGCCTGAACATTAACCCCTAAGTCATGTGATGGTTTGCAAAGTGGCTCATGGACAGAACCCACACAGTGGGAGTTGCATACCCTAGGTCCGACTGTATACCAGTTACAAGTGGCGTCCCCCAGGGCTCAGTCCTAGGACCCCTCATGTTCGGTATATACTTCTCTGACATACAGACAAGCACAGGAGGGCTTTGGCTGAAAAGGTTTGCAGATGACTGCAAACTAGGGGACATAATTGTTTCCCCAGCTGTTACAGACACCCTCTGGAAGGGTAGCACTGAGACGGATACCTGGTGTTAATATCATGGCGTCAAGCTGAATGCTTAAAAGTGCATAGTCATCCTCTTTGGATATAACTAATTACCCGCAGACTACCACATAGGTGCTAGTCCCCTACATACAGAAAAGGTAATAAGGAATCCGGGAACCCCAGTAGACAGCAATCTCTCCTTCGATACCCATAATGACAAGGTGGTTAGAATATCCTTCTACATGGCCCCCCCCATCTCTAATGGGTTCGCATCCAGATTAAAGAAGGCCATTGTGACTCTACTCATGACATATTAGACCCATTAAAGGATACAACCCCCCATTTGGGATATACCTTACAAGACAACTGCAACAGCTTGGGAGACCACACCAGTATCACACCAAGAGGATTACTGACCTCAAACAGATGACCTATGCAGCCCACCCTAAGAAACTCCAGCTGTACTCAGTTGCATACCACATACTCACAGGTGATCTCTGCTTGACATACAAGGCTCATGTCCAGCCCTGTGTTGCTGGATATGCTCCACCTAAACAGAGGCCCCTGACAGCCACATGCTCTAGGAATATACACCTAACCACAACAATGAGTAGGATGTGCTGGATGGATAGATTCCTGACCCGGACACTCCCCACGCTTTGGAACATGATTCCAATGTACATCAGACAGGGCCCCTCACTAGCACTCTTCAAGGGAAACCTTGATGTGTGGATAGGAGACAGACATGTACCCTGGGGGTCGCTGCAGTGGCTCTGCTGGACAGACGCACAGAGAACTAATGGCTCTGCCGTTCAGAGGCACAGGGAACCAACCTATGGGGGTGGCGAAAGCCAACACACTCTAGCTAGGCTTACAAATACCCTTGGTAAGACAGCCTAGTACCTACCTTTGCACATATTACATGTCTTATGTGCATGGATAGTTAAATAGCTCTTCCATTTTACTTTGCTATTATGCTGATAAACTGTCTGGTGACTGAAAGACATATGTATCCTGTTATTGTGTATTGTAAATGCCAATAAACATTACTAATGTTTGCCTAACATTACAGTAATGCTATGTAGCTTGTAATGCATATCTGCCTACAATATTGTACATTACACAGTTATTGAATCAATATCCCACAATGCAAAACATAATTGCACAGTGGCCCAACCTTCCTTATTGTCTGTAATACACCCATACATATGGCTACAGTTACAATATATCAACATATACTATCCCCTGTTTTAGCACATACTTGTTGGACCAGCCCTGCCACTGACAGCGGCTGGTGAGGAATATTTGTGTTCAAAGCCCTTATATAGCATCCCTTGTGGTGTATGTGGTGTTTGCCTTGTAACCTACAGCAGTACACACAAATACTACAAGCGTTACTATGCTCAACAATACATCACTACAAGATAACTGTTTTCACTATATGGATTGCGTGCACTTTAAAAACTACAGAAAGGTACTACATATACAGACATAATGACTGTTCTACATACCTTATTAGTAACCCGAGGTGTCGTTAACTGTTGATTCAATCCTTTTCAGTTTGTGTTTCAATGTTCTTTGTAACGTTCTGCTGGTATATACGGATGGTTTGAATGCGTGATAACACATCCTTTTCTAGTTACATATCGTAACATGTGGTATCCTGTCCACCAATTGCTGTTCCAAAATACTTAATTAGATGCACATCAGCTGTGCAGATACTCCATTAGCCAATACCATGACAACAGTGGTGTATAACTGAATACTCCTTTTGGGCGTTGTCCGTTTGCCTTACTTTTGAGGAAGATGGCCTGGATGTGTTGTTTGTGATATATTTAAACAGCTATATGGAGACACAGAGATATATTAGCTTCATGACTCCCGTGGATTGTGTGCAATGACTAGACGATTTAGTTCTACATGTGAGTACAGCTGTTATATTTCGGAACATTGCTACTTATGCAGGGTTTGTTTGTACCTGATACTTCTGCAGATGTTTAAGTCTGGCAAGGATGTTTGGCCAGCTCAAGGCCATATGGCTATGCATGAACTGGTATGTGGAGTACAGTGTGCTCACCAGACATCCTTGATTTGGTGTACAAGTGTAACATACTGTGCTGTTACTCACTAATTGCTAACACATCCTGGTGTACACACAACCCTCTGAAATGGGATTAGTGCAAACAAGCCTGTTACATCAGCAGCTGTTCCATTGTATAACAGCAGCTATTTCACATAGGGCCATGTTAGTGTGTCTCTGACAAGGTATGTTAAGGCTTCTGCAGATGTCGTACAGTGAGTGAATGATTTGTAATGTTATTACAGTTTGTATTGTAATATGTTTGGGTGTGGGGGTGATGTTGGTGGGTGTGCATAGCAGATGCAGGTGTGTAGGAACTGCTTTTATACATAATTGCTATGTGCATGAGGGTTCCTTCCCTATTTGAACACCTATCCTTTTGTGGACTAATACAATGGTAATTGCAGGCTGATTCATTAAGGCACTGTTATGTGGTTCCTGTATAGCATGCAGGTGATGTTAGTCTTTGAATCCCTTTGGTAATACATCTGAATGTAATAACGTTTTGCTACATGAAAGCTGTGTATTTCTGTCATAGGCATTTGCAGTCATCATAGTTGTGTTGGTGACTGAACCTCTTTGGCTACGGTTGCCACCTTTTCATATGGCCATAGTGGGACCTTTTTGGGACACACATCTGATTTTACAGGCCGACACAAACCCACAGTCAGTACAAGGGATAGAACTTTCCTTTCTTGCCAAAATATAAGCTTATTCTTGTAGCAGTTTAGTTGCTTATCCTGTTTCCTGTAACATGTAGGTATTTAGATACAGAAATAACTATTGTATGCAACTATTACAGTACATATGGGACATAATTATGTCCTACAATCCCAGGACATTTGCCACATTTAATATATTTGGTCAGAACACAACCGCCCGAAGAGGGAGTGTCCCTCGCAAAGTGGGACAGGTGGTAACACTATCATTGGCTCATGTCCATAGCACATATTTGTAATAGTGTATAGGCATATACTCTCAATATCCTTTGTTCATAAAGGTTGGTAGTGGCGGAATGTGTGATTGCTATGGTCCATGTTATACACATATATGAACACTTCAACCACTGTATACGGGAGACCTATGGAATCCAAGAATCACAGAGTTCTGACGCACACAGTACCGGGACCAGACTCCCATACCCCAAATTACCGACATCGACAGTAATTCGCGAAAGTAACACGAACATGGAACACACACATGTACACACAGACACACTGCTTTCCAACATATCCAAACAAACCATCCTACACTGCGTATGAGCAGGTGGCCAAGCCCCCCTACATCCCCCATGTAGGTGTCTGTGCCCCCCACACCACCCCCTACTTTAATATTCTACCTCCTAGGTCATGCAAACAGACGCACAAAGCTAACCCACACCCCCACATTACAGTCCCCCAAGAACACACACCACACACAGAACACACACTTACACACATTACAGCCCTAAAAAACACACTTACACACAGTAACCTACCTGAACCGCAACACCAGAAGCACTGACTAACTGTCCATTAAAATCGTGATTTTACACCTCGCACATCTTGATGTTTCGGTACTGTGTTCTTTCGGACCTTAAGTCTCAGGATTGCGCGCGTCAGTATGTAAAGCATTTGGTATGTGGTAGGTATCCCATTTATATGTACCTCCATGGTTATGTAGATGTTGTTAACTTATCTATATATCTACATATATGTATGTATATCCCCATATATCGACATATATCTCTCTCTCTCTCTCCGTCTTTCGCTTTCTCTCTCTCTCTCTCTATAGATATATATATATATATATATATATATATATATATATATATATATATATAACATATACACCTTTCATTGGGTACATGCCGGTTTGTCCTATTTCAACACATTCCTACCTTTTGTGTTTTATCCTGCCAGTATACACAACTGCCATTGGTACATCTCAGGTAGCTTAGTGGTATGTTATTGTGATGAATGTGTACATGGTTGCGTGTTCTAATCCTGGCAGTGATATCTTACCACTCAAAGCTGGCACTGGTAGTGCAAGGGTGATTAATGCACATTTCAATGGTTGTGTGTTCCACATGTTTATTATTCTGTGGAGAACAACTATATATGCAAGCTGTGTTTAAGGTATACTATGTAACATGTACACATCTGTGAAGATTCCTGTCAGGGATACTCCCCATTATTTGGAACTACATCCTTGATTACATTATACAAAACCCCTCACTAACACTCTGGGAAATCCTTGCAGAGTGGGTGGTGAGCAATGGCTACACCCCAGGGATCCCGCAATTGGCTCTGCTCCACAGAGGGACAGTTAGTCAATCGATAGGGTGGCGACAGCAGACACGTTTTGCCTATGCTTATGAGTGGCCTCGGCAGTTGGGCATGTACCTACCTATGTATCTATTAACCTGTACATACAGTATGGGCACATGCTGATAGCTTAATTTACTGTTCAAGTATTGACTTATCTTGTGCCAGTGGCGGTTGTGTGTACAATAGTTGAGGGCTACCTATGTAGGATGCACACAGTAGACCACCTATACATGACAATTTACAGGTGGTCATGTGTGCCATCCATGTTTGCTGTGTGTGCAGGTGGAGAAGGGTGTGAGTCCATGAGTGCCTACACTGTCAGTGTGTGTGCTATACGTACCCTCTTTGCCAAGGCATGGGCATACTGGGCACGCCTCCATCTGCCTACTGGGGCTAGCACAGGGTGTTCTTGGTCTGAGTCCCCCTGTCTCTGTGGGTCCCTTGGCAATGGTGGTGGGCTGTGACGGCCTTCACCATTCTGTCCCTGCTGCAGCTGTTTCCGCAGGATCATATTGTGTAGCATGGCACATACTATGAAGATGTGGGCACATGTTCCTGGAGAGTACTGCAAGGCTCCACCAGATATGTCCAAGCAACAGAACTGTGATTTCAGCATCCCAAACACGCGCTCTATGATGATTCTGGTTTCTGCGTGTGCCTCATTATGGCGTTCTTACGTGGCTGTGTGTGCATTTCTGATGGGAGTCATCATCCACGGTTCCAGTGCATAGCCAGCATCCCCCACCAGGTGGCCATATGGGATGTCCCCCCTGGCAAATACCTGATTCAGCTGTGAAGCATGCCAGATGTGGGAGTCGTGATAGCTTCCAGGGCTGCAGCACACACATCCGTGATAATGCCCTGGGTATTGCACACAACCTGGCAGTTGATGGAGGGGAATCCATTGCGGTTTATGTAGCACCTACCCTGCTCACTGGGTGGTAACTTGATGTGTATGTGCGTGCAGTATATTACACCCAGTACCTCCAGGTAGTCTGCCACACTGTGGAAGAGATGCATATTGCTGGCCAACTCCTCTTGCGTTCGGGGGAAGTATAAGTGCTCATTGGCATGTAGTAACATGGCATCCAGGAACTGGTGGAGTACCCTGGATGCTAATGCCTGTGAGATCCCCATGATATCCCCAGCTGGCCTTTGGAAGGTACCTGTGGCTAATATTCTCAAGCTTACACATACCTTCGTGTCCACTGGGATGGATTCCCCTCTGTTACTTCTGGCTCTGAGGTGTGGCCGGCACAGCTCAAAAAGTTGCTGTATGATGTCCCTGTCCACCCTGTAATGCTCTACTATCTTCAGATTATGTAGCCCCTGGTAGGTTACCCTGGGTCTGAACACTATTTTCCTCCTCTGGTGCCTGAGATGGTTGTCAGCATCATCCTCCACACCACCGTAAGTCTCCAACACATGCTGGTGAACCAAAGCTATGGCGGCCCCTAACATGTACATATTAAAAGTTCCTCGTCTGTATACACCAATGGTGCAGAGTGTCTGAGAATACACAAGTGTGTGTGGGGGGTTTTCACAGCTTATACTATTGTGCAATGGATGATGCTGGTGTAATTGGCTGTGTTTGTGCTATTCCAGCTGCAGGGTATCTTAATTATTGGTTTTATAGCAGACACTGCTATTGTGGGGCCTTTGGTGTTGACTTGCACTTGTCTACCGTGATTCATCTATTGCCCTTCACTTCAATTTTCAACCCGATTCCCCTCCCATTGTCAGGCATGCATCCAGCTGCTTCCTTTCTTGTTTTGTGCTTTCAAAACCCAGGATTGTGTTGGGAAATGTGTTATGTAGCTGATCTACTGCAGGTTTGCTTTGTTCTGCTGTGACAGTTCTCTTTTCTTTGCTGTACGGCACCTCCCCTTTCCTGTTCTGCAAGTAGCTGCTAGCAGCCATGTTAGCTGTTGTCTATGGCCCACTGTGAGTTTCTAGGTGTTAATTACTCATTTGTACTCCAATTACCATGCTGCAGCATTTCCTTATTTTCTTCCCGTATCCTTCCTGTTTCAGCTGTGGTGCATGCTGCGCAAAGCCGTTTACCGGATTTCATGCGTGTTTTCATCCACGTTCACATGAACTTTCGGTTACCTTGTGTGCTCTTAGCTAAGCAAAGCTATGGCTACTTTCACACCCCTATCCTGCGCTTTACTTTGCAACACGCAACAAAGATTAGCAATGATCCAAAGTGCTTACAGCTACTGTGGTGCGCCCCTCTCTTGATGTCATGTTTACCTCCAGGCAACTCCTCGGTGTTGTACCACTACACCATGTGGTACATCCTTACGCTGGTGGGGTGTTTGCGATTTAGTTTTACTTGACTCATTTGCATGGCATTGACTGCTAATTCCTAGTTACCACACGGAACAATGTCACAGACCCTTAGCAACTCTTGCGCCATGGTTGTGTTGTAGCATGCTTGCCATTGACTATTATGGGGATATCATGAATTGCGTTACATTGCAGTTTTATGACATCCAAATATATTTTCCTTGTGATCCCTTTTGCGCACAGATGCACTGCGGTTTTACTTTGCGTTGGTGTGGCCATGACATTAAATGTTATTTTTTATATGTTGTGCATGTTGTTTTATGCCATTGGCTATATATTTAGCCATTGGCATATATTAACATTATAATACGTAAGTATGGTCCACTTTCACGGCTCCAATTTTACGTTTGACAAAATGTAAACCATTTTTTTTTGGTTTACATTTCTACATGCTTACGCTACGCCTGCACCACTTCATGAATCACTATATACCTTCATTTGCATGCTACACTGCTGCGCATGGGGTAATTAGAATACATACGCCGGGAGCTGCGCAGCTGTGCTGTACGCTGGTTGTGCACGTGGAAACAACTCTTACCTGAATCGCTCGGCGGCTATATTTGATGCTAGATCACCGACGTTACTCCGACGCATGGCAGAAGCTTCATGAATCCCGGGGAATGTTTCATCTGGACTTAGTCTGATTTTATTAAACAACTTACTAGAACACATTGCTCACACTGCTTTTAAATTAAGTGTACAACTTCACCTGTAAAATACCTATAGTGTCTTGGTCATTTCCTATTTAGTGTGCAGCTGTAAGTTTAATTACTTTAAGGAAGTAATGACTTTTTACTGTTAAAATTGCTGAATTTTATTGTTAAACTAGCTGCATTTTACTGTTTACAATTTGGAAATGCACTATTTCAGATTGACTTAGTCTGATTTTGTTAAAAAGCTTACTAGAATACATTGCTGTTACTGCTTTTAAATTGGTAATGAGTGCTCTCATTTGTATTCAGCCACTGTGCTGTTTCAAACTGTAGTAGTTATATATTACTACTTAGCTTATTTTGAGTGCCTATACTGTTACTGTATCATGTGGAAACTGAGTGATTTTACTGTAATTTTATGTCCTGCCACCGTGTTGCTCAGTTCTGTTGGCATGCATTACTAAGTAGCAACAAATATCTGGAAAAGTGTACTGGCAATGGATTACTCTGCATTCTGTGAAATTAAGGTGGCAATAGACTGCATTTTGGGTCTATATTATAGTATCAAAGTTTTTAAACTTTGAATGCTATAATATCGACCCGTTTTTGTCGAAAACTCAAAATAGCGAAGCCATGGAACTTCAAAATCTGACCTAGGGTAAGATTTCGGTTGTCCGTTCCATGGTTTCGCTATTTACTATACTGTGGTGGGAAGGTTACAGAGCAGGGTAAGGTTCATAGGTTCATAGATTAGTACTAGGCTAACTGCCCTTGTGGGCCATTTTGAGACTAGCCAATTACCCCATATGAGAATCAAACCATGCACCTTGTGTCTGTAAGGTAAACATCTTAACCAGTATGCCAACCTCCCACCTAAGTAAGTATGCAAATGGAGGTTACGGACCGGGTTAAGGTAAGTGTGGGAATGGATCGGGGAAAGATGAGTGTCTGATAGTTACGGACATTAGGGTTAGGGTGCGGGTAAGGTGAGTGTGCAGTAGTTAGGGACTTTAAGATTAGGGAGCGGGTAAGGTGAGTGTGTGGTAGTTAGGGACTTTAGGGTTAGGGAGCAGGTAAGGTGAGTGTGCAATAGTTAGGGACTTTAGGGTTAGGGTTGGGTTAAGGTGAGTGGATAGGTAGTAGTGTAGAGTTAGAATTATGATTTTGTTAAGTGTATGTGTGTGGTTTATTTATTGTAGTGTGCTTGTGTTGTGTGTTTGTGTTTCTGAACAGCAAATTTTTTCCATGGGAAAAAATTTGCTGTTCTGTATGTTCAATATTTTGTGGTTTAGATATTTTAGATACAATAAAATAGCATTCACTATTTAAATCATACGATAGGGTAATATAAATGCCTGAATTTCATATTACTGAACAGGGTGACTTTCTTATTAATTACCACTGCTGACTTCTTAACTAATTTATTTGACTAAGTACTGCTTATCTGAACTACTTAAATTGTGGTATTTCCTTGCCTGCCTCTTATTTTCACTTATTTACTTCACCTACCCCCTTTTCTGGCTTCATATTAACATCTATTTCAATCTCTCTCTCTCCTTACACTCCCTTAAACACATTCAAAGGTCCAGCAAAAAAAAAAAAAAAAACCTGAAGCAACTGCCTGCATACAAGACCATGGAGAGCAGAACCCCATACAAAGCAGTAAAAGCCACTGCAAGTTCGACTTTTATCAACAGACTGTGAGCAGTTTAGGTCTATTATCCTTTCTCTGTGATACTCCTACTAATTCTTCTGCTGTGCATCCCCCCCTTTTTCCTCCACCCCCCATTTTTCCTCCTATTTTTGGTAACAAATATATACATTTTTCCAAAACTTTGCATTTATTTTATATTCTTATATTTTATTTAGCTTGTATATCACATTTCTTTTATATTCTTATATTTTATTCTCCCGTTTATTGTAACAAATATATACAGTTTCCCAAAGCTTTACATTTATTTTATATTCTACTTCCCTGATACTCTACTAAATCTGCTTTTGAATTCACACAGATAAACGGACAACTTTTGGTATGGACCTGGGCTAGCTGGTTGATTGTTTTTTCCTCTTCTCACAGCTTTCTCCAAGTCCTGGTCCTACTCCATCTCCATAGCCTCTTTTCTTGTTCATCTAACATAATTCTAGTGTAAGTTTCCTAGCCCTGTCAAACCTGTGTTCTCCAGATTTCTCCAAGCCATGGCTCTTAGCAGCCCCCCCCCCTCTCTGTCTCCTAACATAATCTTATTGTAAGATTCCCAGCCCTGTCAATCCTGTCTGTTCCCTCCCACTTCCTCTTGAGAGTTTACTTATTCCTCCACTGAGGTGCGGTGCTATTTTTAAATAATCAAAACCTCTGCCTGACTACATTCTGTTTCTGTCTGTCCCACGGGCATTCCTCAGTAGTGTGCACAACTGTAAGTACCATTTGTGATGTAGAAGATTCAATGGAATCTGTTTCGGTTTAATTTATTTTAAGACACTGTGCACTGGTGTGTTAAATCTTCTGCTATTCAACTTGTTTAAGTGTATAATCCCAGCTGTACAATTTATATGATGTCACACTCCTTTCCTAATTAGAGCGCAGTTGTAGGTTTGCTTACTTTAAGGAAGTAATCACCTTTTACTGATATAAACTTGCTGCATTTCACTGTTTACAATTTGGAAATACACTGTTTCAGCTTGACTTAGTCTGATTTTTATTAAACAGCTTACTAGAACACATTGCTCTCACTGCTTTTAAATCGTTTAAGTGTACAACTTCACCTGTAAAATACCTATACTGTCTTGGTCATTTCCTATTTAGTGTGCAGCTGTAGGTTTAATTACTTTAAGAAGTAATGACCTTTTTCTGTTAAACTTGCTGCATTTTACTGTTAAACTTACAGCATTTTACTGTTTACAATTTGGAAATGCACTATTTCAGATTGACTTAGTCTGATTTTGTTAAAAAGCTTACTAGAATACATTGCTGTTACTGCTTTTAAATTGGTACTGAGTGCTCTCATCAGTATTCAGCTACTGTGCTGTTTCAACCTGTGTTAGTTAGATTTTACTACTTAGCTTATTTTGAGTGCCTGTACTGTTACTGTATCATGTGGAAACTGAGTGAGTTTACTGCAATTTTATGAGCACATATATTTCCATAATAGCTGTGAGGTGCTGACCAGCAATATGCGTCTCTTCCACTAAAAATAGCAGAATACCTTTAGGTAGTGGGTGTTATAGACTGCACGCACATACACATCAAAACACCACCTGGTGAGCGGGGTAGGGTCTACATCAACCACAAGAGCTTCCCCTCCAACTGCCAGGTCATGTGCGATGTCCAGGGCATTATAATGAATATGTGCACTGGCTGCCCTGGAAGCTATCACGACTCCCACATCTGGCATATGACACAGCTGTACCAGAGATTTGCCAATGGGGACATCCTTTATGTCCATCTAGTGTTGGATGCTGGTTACACACTGGAGCCATGGCTGATGACACCCATCCAAAATGCACACACACCCAGACAAGAACTCCATAATGAGGCACACACACAGACCAGAATCATAATAGAGCATGTGTCTGAGATGCTCAAGTCACAGTTCCTGGACATATCCGGTGGAGCCTTGCAGTACTCACCAGCTACATGTACCCAGATTGTCATCGTATGTGCCGTGCTACACAATATGATCCTGTGGAAACAGCTGCAGCAGGAACAGCATGGGGCAGGGCCACACAGCCCCCCACCATTGCCAAGGCCTGCACAGGCACAGAGTGACTCGGATGAGGAACATCCTGATCCTGCCCCAGTATGCAGAAGGAGGCATGCCCAGTATGTCCAGGCCATGGCAAAGAAGCAATGCATAGCACAATACACTGACAAGGTAGGAACCCAAAGACTGACACCTCTCTCTAACTAACACATACAGTAAAAGGGATGTCAAACATGAAACTACCTGTGCTTAACCATATATAGGGAGTGTACTATGTGCATCCAACATAGTCAGCCCTCCAGCACCATCCTCAATGCTGGCACAGCCACAAGATAAGTCACTTTCCCTATCAATTGCCAAATGGAGTAGTATGTTTTGTTACTTGTATCTATTGTATGGATTTGAGCATGCAAGGGAATCGGGTGGCTGAATGGGATGCCAGCAGATAGTAGACACCTATAGTGGTAGCATGAAATCTGTAACAAATATTGGTGTCACCATAGTAGCCAGTATTAGACAATGTGACAAAAACTCACTGCAGGAAATGTGGTGGGCCAAATGTGTGTCCATAGGACACTCACATGCCAGTCAGGAAGGCTCACATACCCAATAACAGTCTCAGCCAGCAGGGCAGGTGTAGACAAACACAAACAATGGCTGTACTAAGGCCTCTGATTGAGGGCTATGGAGAACATCCCCCACCTCCAGACCTACACAGACATACTACAACAGGTCAGGCAGTGGGATGTTAGTTCTGAAGGATAAGAATTCTGAAACTGAAATGTAGGTCAATCAAACCTACGAACTGTAGTACTCTGGTATGCCTCTAGTCAGCATGATAGGTCAGAATACAGAATGAAATGGAGTACCTGAAATACCAGTACAGTCAAAGCAAATGTGTAAGTGTCAGGTGTGCCCCCCCCCCCACAATCCTATGTAGAAATGTAGTAACATGTATGTGTAGGTATAATAGTGGAGCACAGATTACCTGAGCCGGCCAAAGTAACAGGGTAGATAGTAGCATGTGTACAATATGCAGAGCTGTGTGTGTTATGTTGTTATGTGTTGTATATTGTGTGAGAGTGGTCAGTATGTAGGCATGGTGAGGTTTGTCCTGGTGGCCATTGGCCAGTACCGACAATGACAGGGCCAAGTTCTCAAAACTGCAGTGCCAAACCCAATGCATCCCAACAAAACACATTCCAGCAGCAAACCATAGTAAATGTTAGGATGTGATATCTGTCACCATCTGAAAATGGACATGGCATGAATGTGGCCCGAGACATACAGACAGTACACAGAAGTACCCCAGACAGACAGTGTATAATATGTTACTGTCAAATGGACACACCTTTGGAATTGTGCATACAGGTTATCAGCACATTAGTTGGGTTTGTAGAATGGAATACTAATGTCGCCTGGCCAAACACTGGCAGACCACAAAGGTCACATGTATGAAGTATTGAGAAACTGCTGATGTCCATGCACAAGCCAGCATAAGTGGAATGCCCCATGCATATCTGTGAGTCAGATGCAAGTAGTGTCCATAGCACACATGCACCTAGCTCACCCCACCATCACCCACAGGTACCTCACAGGTCTTATCCCTGCTGTTGGGAATGAGTACAATATGATGCTCCACCTCTGTATGGCAATAACCAAAGAATCCAGCATTCAGAAGAGGTGTCCCATGCAGGTGTGTCCCTAGCTGTAAGCAGCACCCTGCCAGCATCCACACCACTGGATCAATAATGACAGAAGGTATTGGCATTAACACTTTGCACACCTACCCTGTCACCCCAGGGTAATATAGTATCTTGCAGTATGGGGCTGTAGGAGGGACACAATGCAACAACCTCCTACAGCTGGCCTGTATCACTACCAAATGCCCTACAGTCCTTTGCCAAAGGCCTGTGTCTCATCCATACTGCCAATATATGTTATGTTATGGACTCCCAAATAACAACATAACACAGTCCACAAAACCCAAATGCAAGTCCATGTGGACAAATCCCAGTAACATGTCCACCATGTCCTACTGCATGAACTGTGGACCAACACTAAATAACTGCTGGGATGAGGTGATAACTATAGGGAACTTAGATAATGTTTGGAAGAGGTTTGAATAATAGTAGGAGCATGGATGGCATGGAGTGTGTGAAGTCTGAAACTCAGCTGTGTGCACATACTATCCCTACCTGCAAACACAGGAATGTGTGGCTACAAACCTGCTCATAAACCAAAATGTGAAGGGGTAATGTCCAGAATTATGACTCCTGCCTCTGTGTAATCTGTGTGAAACTGTACAGCTGTGAGGTATGGCCACATCAGGATATGGCCACACAGTCACGTTGATGGATTTACAAACATGGGATCCTCAGCCACCAATCTACCAAGGTGCTGAACCATTTACACAGACCCATCAGCAAGTATCTGCAGCTTCCCATCTAGAATGGCATGATTGTGCAAGAATATGTAGGCTGCAGACCACAATACTGGACACAGCTGCATTCACCCTGTGTTTCCTAGGACATTACTGCAAGGCAAATATGTATACCTGCAGTACTTGATGACATAAAATATCACAGTGTAAAACTACATATGTCTGAATATCTCTGCTAACACTAAGACCATGTAGCAGAAGCTGAACAGACACAATTACCTACAGTAATCCACTATCCTTTGCCTATTTTGACCCCATATTGTCAACCCATCTACAGATATCCCACAGAAACAGGTTCCTAGCTGTAGGTCTAGAACACAAAAGCCTGCACTGGAGTACAACCTACCTGGAATGGATTCACACATTCAGTGCAGAAGGTCACATTGGGCATGCTCCCACACTTAGAAAAATGAAGCCCATGTCTGGCAACAAAGGTGGACTATACATATCTGACAGTCACAGATGTTTGTGCACATACTCCTCCTTACACACCAGTCATGCTTTGCACACACATTGGATAGGAATACACACATATATCCAAGGACAACACACTTTAATAGGCCAAAATTACACATGCATAGATGTGTGGAAGAGAGTGACAGACAATGACAAAGAGCCTCCCATCATGAGTCCTGTCCCATCCAGCACACATCCAATTGGCTAAAACCACATTATGTGCAAATGTCAGTCACTGTACACATTTGCCTCTGGTATCCCTCAGCACTATCGTGTATGTGGTGCTTGTGATAACTGTGTAACATGACTGTACAAATCAGTAGTCATCCTGCAGTTGGATACACGTACCTGTGCAATATAAACCTGTTCCCCAAATTCATTATTCTTCCATGCAGGACTAGCTTAGTCCTGCACAGAAGTTGCCATTTAGGAGCAGGATGGCAGCGGGCCATGCATATCAATGAAGACACGCTGCCTGAGCTCATAAACGGACATGGAGCATGTACGAGTGCAGGGGATTTGTCTGAGAGCAGAGCTCTCAGAATATGCACACCTCTGCAATCAAGAACAGCAGAGCGAGACTGCTCATAGGTGTTCGCATACCCCAAGCAACATCCCCCCAAGTTTATAAGAGCAATAGTTGAAACATGAAATATAAAGAAGCATTTTTTTTAATGAAACAGATAAAATGTAACCGTAGGTGTGCGGGTTTGCCCATCACTTAGCTACATTTAATGCAGCTTAAATGGCACAAGAGGATAAAAATCAAGATATATGCAAATGAAGCAGTACTGCAATAGTGTAGTGGGCAGTGCTTTACCTTACAAGCAGTCATTCATGGTTCGAGTCCCATTCCAGTACATTCCATTTTCCATGTCAAATCACTTTATGAACAATATTTTTGTTGCATAACCTACTAAATAACATATTTGTGAACTGGAGTACTGCATTAAATGCAGATGTGAGGTGTCATTGTCATAATGTTGTAAAATCCACAGACAATCACAATTGCCCCATACAGTATATGTACACAGGAATGAGGGATACAAATTGAAAGTACAATGTGTAATGAATGATAAAACCATAGAGTTTCCAAATCCACAACCTTCCCAAGAACCGTATTACATTACTGCCTAAATTAGTGAGGGGGTAAGCTGGAGTAAGCACTATTAAGCAAGAGTAAGCATATTTAAGCAGTAGTAAGTGGGTTTAAGCCCGTTTGCGTGGGAGTGAGCAATGTGCACACAGGTTAAGCAATATTAAAGCTAAGTCTCTGTAAGCATATGTAACCGGAGGTTAGCATTGCATACCTTCGTGCAAACCTGCACAAACCTGCTTACAATTGCTTAAAAGTGCCTTAATCACTCTGTATGCAACAGCCGCTGTTCTGGCCAGAAACAAAATAAACAGCCTTTGCATGTCTTGAACCCAGGACCCTGTACACTATAGTCACAGTAGTTAACCACTAAGCCATCACAGCAGTACATAAGACTGAGGTATCACCAAACAGATCCTCACTATAGGAAAATCAAACTGAACATGTGAAAGGAATGTGTATACAGTTTTATGTTGTATAACCTACTACATAACATAAATATGTGAACTGTAGTACTCCATAGCCCAGATGTGAGGTGTCATTGTAATAAAGTGTTGAAATCCCCTAATAAAGAAAAAGGACCCCCATACAGTGTATGTACACATGAATCATGGATACCAAACACATAAATAACATGTAATGAATAATAAATCAATGCCAAACAGCAAATAGTATGCAAATTAAAAATTAAGCAACGCTAAGCATTGCACAGCCCAGCTTAGTAGGTGTAAGCAATGTTTAGGGCAGCTAACTCAGTTTGCCCATTGGTATACTCCTTTAAGCAATGCCAACCTTAGGTAAGCAGGTTTTCCCATAGCTTAGCATTTCCAAAACCATCCAATCATGGAAAAGTGTGGGAAATTGGCTCTATTTAAACCCAACAGGTGGGAATACATTTCATAACTGGTTTTAGCTTCCTCCCATAGGCACTATGACTGGTATGTGAGAGGGTGTGCATTTTTGGGCACAGCACTGGGGCATCCAGGAGTCCAGAGTCATGGCAGGACTCCTTGTGAAAGACCATGACCAGAAACTGCTGCAGGGCCGGTACCAGGATTCCCAATACAAAGCGGAAGCCTTGGGCCGTCTCGCCCGTGACCTCACCTGTGCCACTGGGATAGCCCAAACTGGTGAGCAGGTCAGGCATCACTATGCCGACTTGAAGAAGAGAAAGGGGGATCTTTTGGATCAGTGGATCCAAGAGGCTAGGAGGAGGAAGGATGTCCCAGCCGTGTGTAAGTATCAGTCCACTAACCGTTTAATAATTGCCAGCTCATGTATATTATAGATAGTTATGGCTAAATATTTCTCTTATGTCTTTCACAGTGGCAGATGAGTGGGCTGCGAACCAGGAATCCCATGCCTGTAGATTGTAGCGGTTGCGACGCGAGGCAGGTTAGTAATATTCTTGCATGTACTGTCATAGGAAATAAATCTAAAAGTAGTAGTAAGTTAATTGCCTATAAAAAACCTGTATTGTTTAAGGCATGTATGGCATACAACAGAGAATATGGCAGGAAGAGTCTCATATAGGTTGTATGTAAATAAAAGCATAATAGCCTAACAATAAAGGTCTAACTGCTGGACTGCATGTGTATACTCTGGTATCATATGGTAATGTAGAGTTGCAATCTCTTAATAGTACTGTTGTATTAACCACTGTTACCCACACTGTGATACATAAATAAAATGTGTAGGAATGTCTGTATATGACTGTTGTAATCACAAGAGGTCATATAGTCCAACTGAGAGAGACTTAGACAGAAAAAAGTGAAAAGATAGACAACATAATCCAAATAACACACTCAACTGAGATGTGAACTGTTGCATTTTTAGCACACACAGCCATGGTTCAAATCCTGGGAGTGGTAGTAGGCTGTATGCAGAATCATACTCCACAACTGTGCAGATATGTCCAGAATGTCCAGTTACTTGGCCCATATCCACTGCCTGTCACCCTGCCCCCCTGTCAAATCAGTGAGATGATCCCAGTCATTTAGGCAGCAAGTAAGATATACAACTGATTGTCAGACAGCTATAAGAACAAACCTGTCACTCTAGCTAGTCCCCAAAATGTTATGAGATTAATGATCCAAGTATGTCCCATCTCCACCCCCATGTTGTGAAACTGTGACCAGAGTGTGTTCAGTAACAGAGTGAGATATATGTGCATAACACTAATATGGACTCTGGTAATATGCGTGACAACATTCAGGTAATGCTAACAAACACTGCCCCCACAGGTCTGTCAGATATGAAAACTCTGCCTAGAAATAAAAGATTGATATACTGTACTGGTACTGCTTACTCTGGTATTGTATGGCATTGTTACTTGCAGTTTCTCTGAATAATAAGATATTACTCATCACTGTCACCCACACTGTGCTACATAATAAAACTGTCTAGGAAATCCTGTATAAGAGTGTTGTAATTACAAGGTTGGATTGTAAACCACAGTAAAATTATAGACTGAAATCAGACAAGTGATACACAGCAATATCTATATAGCACACTCAACTTTGAGGGACACTGTTTTATTTTTAGCACATACAGCCATGATTCAAATCCTGGGAGTGGCAGCAAGCTTTATGCAAAATCATACCCCATCAGTGTACGGAATTGTCCAGAATGTCCAGTTAATCGGCCCACATCTGCCGGCTGTTAATCTGTCCCCCTGGCATATCAGTGCACTAATCTCTGACATGTAGGCAGCATTTCATGTCATATAACTGACTTGTCAGGCCTGTACATATTTGGAAAATGTCAATGGAAACAAACCTGTCATTGTACAATTCACCAAAGGTTTAAGAGGGCAATAGTCAAAATATGTCCCGGTTCACCTGCATGTGGTGAAGACATGCCCAGAGTGTGTGCAATAAGATATGGACAGTTATGTGCATAACATCAACCTGGAATCTGGGAATACGTGTAGAAACTGTTAGGTTGCGTTAACAACCAATACCTCCACAGGTATACCAGGTAAGAGGTGTATACTGCAGGTAAAACACAGCTCATGTATGTAGTTGTTTGCATCCATACCACTGTCCAGACTAAGGCCATAGGGTAGTGTACTAATACCTGTTAGGTACAGATCACAGCACTGACTAGGAAAGTAATGAGAACTACAGGAATATACCAGTTGTTAATTGACATCTTTCGCCCACCACCATATCTGCAACAATAAACTAAATACATAACTCAATCGATATGTGTTGCATTAAATCTACTGTTGGAACATATATCCTATTGTTTCTTAAATATTTAAATTTCTTTCTATGCATGTGCCATGTTGAAATACTCCCACATTGGTGGCATGCTGCCATCAATGTACCTGCATGCTGTTGTAATGGCCACTGTGGTTCCATTTATGCATGTGTTCTGTTTGCTATGCAACTGTTCCATATCTGGTGTTTTGGGTTAATGGGAATATCTATGCTTGCTGTTATGTCTAATCCTGGAATGTGTTGTAAATTTGAACATCATAGCACATTTGGGAAGGCCGGTCCCAGCGGACCCACCTGCCCACCTCAGCTGGTCATGGCACCCGGCACCAGCATGTCTGGGACCAACCCCAGGAACTCCTCATCTGCTGGTCCTGCACCAGCTTTGGGTGGAACCACCTCAGGGGATGGGGCTTGCCCCCCTGGGAGTGGCCGCAGACAGGACACTGTCACCCATAGCCAGGTCCAGGGCATGGTGCGTAGCGAGCTCCGCAGGGAGTTTGGAGAACTGCTACACCAGCTTTAGGGCCATGTGTCACAACTAGAGGGTCGGCCTGGCCATCCTACTCAGCCCCCAGCACAGCTGCATTCGTGGCTGTGAAGGTGCAGTGGTGACTGCCCATGGGTGAAGACCTCAGTCCCACTGTATTCACTAGGGAGCTCATTGGGCTTCCAATTTCCAAACAACCCTCCCCATGAAGGTGTTTACCCCCCACATGTGTCATATACCACCCCTGTATGCTGTCTTGTCTGTTATCCTACCCAACCTACCTCCCAAAATATACCTACTATCCCTCCCCAACATCCCACTCTCACCTAAAAAAAAAGGGCAATCTGTTCCCCCCCCAAAAAAATTTTGCCCCATACATAGTTGTCCGTTTCACACACGTGTACACTAGACACATGTAATCTGATCTAATTGGCTTCCCAACATATTATTGTTGTCCTCACCCCTCTCTCAGGGGGTTGAGTGTCCAAATCTATCTCCAAATTCAGTGCATATGCACAGCTGTTGCTGTAGAAGAAATGGGAAGCTATAGACCTTCCCTACACCCATCCTGCACATCCCAAGCTATTACCCTACTGTCTTTCCCTCTTCCTGCCCTTTTGTCACCACTTTCCTATCAACCCCTTTTGTTTTCTTTTTAAAGAAATTAGTGTAGGGGTAAGTGGGAGTAAGCACTTTTATGCAGCAGTAAGCAGGTTTAACCTTATTTGCATGGGGGTAAGCAATGCCGACAGAGGTTAAGCAATTGAGAAGCTAAATCAGTATAAGAAACTGTAACTGGAAGTCAGCTGTGCTTACCTCCATGCAAACCTGCTTACAACTGCTTAATAGTGCCTTAATCACTCTGTATCCAACGGCCCTTGTTCTGCCCAGCAGTAAACAGCCTCTGCAAGGTTCAAAACCAAGACCCTGCACACCATAGCCAAAGTGATTTACCACTAATCCATGTCAGATTTGCACATCCCTGATGTTATCACAGAGATATCATCCAGCACGTTCATTCAACAGTACAGGAAATGTATTTATAAATGTAGATGTATGTGTGTGTGTGTATATAAATAAATATATATATATATATATATATATATATATATATATATATATATATATATATATATATATATATATATATATATAGATATATATATATATATATATATATATATATATATACACACACATATGCCTTCATATATATATATATATATATATATATATATATATATATATATATATATATATATATATATATATATATATATGTGTATATGTATGTATATATATATATATATATATATATATATATGTGTATATATATATATATATATATATATATATATACATACACACACACACACACACACACTAAACAGCGGTGTAAAAAAACAAGAAGTAAATAAGAAGTAAATAAGCAAAGACGCTGGCAGTCGAACCACTGACTTTTTTATACAGTTAAGCGCTTTCGTCAGGCATTCACAACAAGACGTCTTCAGAATAAAAACAATGATTATCCAAATCCATTTAAATAAGAAACAACTAAAATCACATTATCAAATTGTGATGTAGTATTGGTTAAAAACACATGAAAGCAAAATGTCACAGTGCTCCAAAAAACATATTCTAAAAACCAAACTCATGTGAAAACTAAGGTGTACAATTTTAACAGATCAAACACCATCCCCCTTGACATGATAAAGTTGAAATTGGTCAACAATCATAAACAATGTAAAAGTATTGTTTTTGTCTTACAGTATTTATGCCATTATACTAAACATGAAATTCAGACTTCAGTTTGAGGTAACTCAAAATTGACACTGTTTCATTTAACCCAGGCTTATTTGTAGCATTGCTTCTAAGCTGCTAGAGTAATTCTTTTTATTCAAGAAATAACTCCGTTGGCCCTCCCCTACTGTTTTCAGTATGTACTTGCTCTAATACAGCAAACTTAAAATTGTGTTGTGGATGCTCCCCTATATGTTTGGCTAATGCATTGTTACCATTGCCCTTCCTAATATCATACATGTGTAGATAAATACGTTTGTTTAGTGCATTAATAGTTTTTCCTCTATAAAAACATTTGCATATCTGACAAATTGCAATATAAATAAGGCATTTACTTTGGCAATTAAACTTTTTAGACAAGTAAACTTTCCCATAGCCACTGATATAAATGACATTGGTCTCTAATATAAAAGGGCATTGTGGACAATGTCCACATTTACGCATGTGTCCCTCCCTTTTAACCAAAGAATTACGTTCTAAAAGACTCTTTACACTTGTGTCCCTCCTATAGACATACAAGGGTTTTCTTGGAGTCTTGATTTACAAGATTCATCAGTAATAAGTATTGTCCAATTGTTGTATAAAATTTCCCTAATCCTGTAAAAATAGGGGTTAAAAGTGAAAATCATGGCATCAGTATAAGTCACCACCTCCCTAGTATTTATAGCCAATGTCCCAGTAGTATTAGTGGGAAAGGTGTTCAAAGAAGTTCCCAAAAGTGGAAAAAAGTGACCACAATTCCTTTTTTCTATTACTTCATTCAAGATCGACTCAACAAAGGTTTCAGGGTAACCCTTCTGTTAAACATTCCCTTCAGCTGGTCTATCTCATGTAGGAACAATGCCCAGTCACTAATCATCCTTGCTAATCGTACACCTTGTCCTTTGACCAGAGATTTTTTTTTGATGGGCACGGTAACAGCTATCAAAGTGTAGCAAGGTGTTTGAATATGTGGGTTTTCTGCACTAGGTAAAGGTAAATCTGTGGTTCTGTAAATCTTTACTTATAGTAATCTCCAAAAAGTTGATAAACTCCCTGTTTTGTACCTTAGTAAATTTAAGGAAGTCTGTACTTGAGTTCAGGAAACAAAAGAATTGTTCCAATTGTTCTTCAGTCCCATCCCAAAAAATTAACCGATCATCAAGATATCTCCCATAAAATCTACAGTGCCTGAAGAGTTCATTCTTAAACACTGTAGTCAATTCCCACTGAGTCAAAACAGTATTCGCAAATAGGGGGGCACAAGCCGCCCCCATTGCGACTCCTATTTTTGGCTTGAATAACTGATTTTCAAATGTAATAAAGTTGTTTTGTAAAATCAACTCCATAAGTGTCCTAAACATCAGGATCCCAGAATGCCCCAGTGATGGACAAGTGCACAAATATTTGTAAAACATCTCAATGCCTACCTCATGGGGTATGACTGTAAAAAGAGTTTTGATATCCATGGTGATGAATATCAAATTGTCACTGTAAAGATTGCCCTGAATTTTCTTAAGGCAGTCCCAAGAGTCCTTAACACATGATTGTGTTGATCAAGTATGTGTTTTAAATTGTGATGAATAAATTTAGCTAAATCAAAAGTTTTAGAGGCTTTTGCGTCCACAATCAGTCTAAAAGGCGGGTTCTCAGTAGATTTATGCAACTTGGGTATGCCGAAAATTGTAGGAATTCGTAGATGTTTCTATGTAAGGAAATTGTGTTCACTAATAGAAATTTGCTCATTCAATAACAAATCATGTAAACAAATGGATATGTTCCTATAGGAGATGTTAAGTTCATTTCAAGAAATTTCTTCATATGAATCAGTGGACAAGTATGTTAGCATTGTTTCAATATACCTTGCTTGATTCATAATGACTAAACCCCCACCCTTATCCGGTTTCATCACTCTGATGGAACTGCTGTCTCTAATCGTTTTGAGCAAATCTACTTCAGTTTCTGATAAATTATGTATAACTTCACTTCTTTTTCCGTGATGTAACTTATGAATTTGTTCCATACAGAGGTTTTCAAAGACATGTAAAGTTGGATGCAAGGGTGGGTTAAAAGTATTGGTTTTGCTACACTCTCCTGAATTACTAAGAATGTTCGTATCGTCAATGTTAAAGTACATTTTGAAATTTAGCTTCCTTAGAAACAACTTAAGTTCAAGAAAAGCAATATCAACCCTAGGTGTACTAGTGAGTACAAAGTTTATTCATTTTTGAAAAAAATTGGCCCATGATACATCAACTTCTAGGTCGCTATAGTTTTAAATCTTAAAATCTCCAGCCTCATTTGTAATAATATCACACATTAATCCTATGTCATCCCCTACCAGCTGTTCGGCATTCCTCTCCTTCTCCCCCTGTATGGTCTCCCTCTGTTGTAGTTGTTCTGGAAATTGCCGTTCCCGGCCCTCTCCTGATAATGTTGTTGTTGCCGGTTCTGGAGACAGTCTGATCTCCTCAAAGGTACCTCTAAAGGGATTGTCTGTTCATTTAACTCACTCATATTGTCATCAACCATGCTAGGGTCTCATATGCATACATCTATAGATATGTATGTCTACATATATATGTCTCTGTATATAGCAACATATATCAAGGTAAGTATATATATATATATATATATATATATATATATATATATATATATATATATATATATATATATATATATGTATACATATACAGATATATATCTATAGATATATAAGAGAACATAACAAATACATCTATGAACAAAGGTGTGGGGGCCCAAGCTAAATACATCCTGTAAGTATTCATATCACCCCCTCCCCCCAGCAAATCAGATCTGCCCTGCAATACAGTACCAACTGTTGCAAGTTCCATATCCAGGACCTGAAACAACATGGGCACAAGACGTTAACAGTAATCCATCCCACTTGCATGATGTCAGGATGGTATCAATAACATATCATGCAGTACACTCTGGCTACGATAGGGAATGTACAATGTGGAAGAAATAAACATTCCAAAGTTACAAATACACACACACATATATGCAGATTCATGTGTGTGTGTGGGTATATATATATATATATATATATATATATATATATATATATATATATATATATATATATATATATATATATATTTATGTAACTACACATACACACACAGAAATATGTGTAGGTAGTTACATATTTAGAGGGTGCACACCATACTGAACAGCCAGTATTCCTACTTCTGCCACCTTATCAAATGGACAGTGTATGAGTCACCCATGCAAAAGACAATTTTTTCCTGAAACATATACCCACAAAGAAGTCAAAGGATATGACACCACACACAGGTTTGCATACATGTGAAAGTTTTATTTGTGTACTATCACAGTTGTATATGCCATTTCATATAGCTGTTTATACTTTGAAATGCATATGAACAGATTAATGTGGCTCTCAAGCAGATCATTTAATACAGTAATCTGAAAGCATAACATATGTTGCTGTCCAGGCCAAGGCCTGCAAGTAGTACAACAGTAAAGACAGACTGGGTAACTACACATACACACACAGAGATATGTATAGGAAGTTACATATATAGAGGGTGCACACCATACTGAACAGCCAGTATTCCTATAGCTGCCACTTTATCAAATGGACAGTGTATGAGTCACCCATGCAAAAGACAAATTTTGCCTGAAACATATACCCACAGAGAAGTCAAAGGATATGACACCACACACAGGTTTGCATACATAGGAAAGTTTTATTTGTGTACTATCACAGTTGTATATGCCATGTCATATAGCTGTTTATACTTTCAAATGCATACAAACAGATTAATGCAACTCCCAAGTAGATAATTTAATACAGTAATCTGAAAGCATAACATATGTTGCTGTCCAGGCCAAGGCCTGCAAGTAGTACAACAGTAAAGACAGACTGGGCCACAGGATAACAATCAATCAACATTAAGTAATGTAGATGTATAGTCCAGAAGCCTCTAACTACACTCTGTACGCAATCCTTAGGGGAAAAAGACTTCAGTTGACACAATGGAATGTATCTGTTGCATAACAAGGCATAACTGAAACCATCACAATCACACTGACAAACAGAACAGTCTGTGTGGCAGTAAGCAGTAGGCCAGCAATTTTCCCCGAGGTGAAATATATGGTAATGTACATCCAGATACCTTAAGGAAGCTTACTCCTGATAACCCTCTCATGTTGTAACAGCCTAGGTTATTTATGGTGCATACCCCCCACAAACTGACTTACAGGGGCATATAACACAGTCACATACACTGACCTCTGGACTGCAGAAGGGCACACATGTTTTGTGCAGATGAAGCCCACATATATATGAACCCAACCCCACAATATGTGTGGGGCCACAACAGCACTGGAATGATGGCAGGAATGGCAACAGGACATAATCACAGGCCACTACATAACCCCTGACTGCATGTCATATGGACAAAGCCTGTTATGTAGGTGGAGGACAGAGGCCAGAACACAGGCCCATATGTGAAATAGTGTTGTCATACACTGAACAAGTTGCTGGTGTTACAACAACATACCCTTAGTCAGGAATATGAATATAGAAACACAAATGGATGTAGCCATGTACTGATAGCACTCAACACACACTGTCAGTGATATATCTGACACAAGACCTGTGTGGTGGACAGACAAAACATAGCAGGCACACATCTGGCCATTATGTTGATAGGCACACAGTTGATAGCTATGCAAATGGACTGCATTCCGTGTTAAACTAGTATGTACACATAAAACCTGTGACACTGGTGCTATACAATGCATATAACAACACTGCTCACACTATCTGTAGTTCTGGAACCTTATACAAATATGTAGCTGCCCTGAGTCTGCAAGTCCTCTTTTAGGAGGTATTACTACCTGCTGTCTGTAACACTGCTGCCCACACACAGGAAGGATGTCCACCCTACAGGAAAGGTAAAGGGATCACTCCCACTTGGTGTAGGGATTTATAGTAGTGGGTTGCATGACAGTAGTAATTGGAAGTACTACACATCATGCTGCATGCAGGTAGCAAGTGGAGGATACTGATTGGTGCAAAGGCCATTACCTGATCGTGTGCATCACCTACAAAATCCATGCTGCAATCTATTCAAAGCAGCTCAATCCATTTACTATAGAGAGAGAGAGTGAAACAAACAAACTAAGAAAGAAAGCAGGTTAAAGGCCAGGTAAAGGAGAAAAAAAAACTTACAAGGAAACTAGCCAGAACAGACATCATTCCCACAACAGGTATGTGAAGTACATATGCATGTAATTGATGGTAGTACTTGATCCATAATAATGGGATAGATGATGTGGAATGGTTTATGTGTGCCATCAGGTGTTGTTGTTGTTGTAATGATGTTCAGCTTAACAAAGGCTATGGACAATAGAGTGTGTCCCTGTGAGTAGTGGGCCTTACCCGTCAATTGGGCAGAGCAGCGCTGACTGACAAGATGTAAGCCATCATAGTGTGTGTTGTGTAATGGAAAACATGTATATTACTGTGGCCAATATCTGGTTCCGGAAGTAATGCCATAATGATGGAAACATGGGTTCCAGAGCCCACCACTTGCAGGACACTCAAGTTAACATTTAATGTAGCATGCTGAAATGCCATAGGTGTGTAATAGCCTTACCTACAATCTGCCCCTATATATACCCCCCTAATGTCAGGTTGTATCCATATGTGGCACCTGTCTGTGTTGTAGCAGGGCAGAAAAGTGCAGCTGTGCAGGAAGGAGAGTTAGAGATTGTGGACCTGATGTGTGAATGTACTCTATACACACACACACACACACACACACACACACACACACACACATATATATATATATATATATATATATATATATATATATATATATATATATATACTGCTCAGACAAGCTCCATGTGGGTTTACAGAGTGGTCCTAGCAGCAGGAAACTCAGAAAAGCGACTACCTTCTGGATTTAAGTATCTTTGCTTTTTTTTCACTTGAAATAGCTTCTGTAGCTTACCTTGAACTAGTCTGAACTGTTTTTTAACTGATTGCTGCATTATTTTAAAATCTGCACTTAAAGTTACATTTTAGTCGAATTTGATCGAAAGTTTGCTTGTGTGTTTGTTTAATTTAACTGTGGAGGCTGCCCACTAAAGTGTGCTAGCCTGTGTAACTAATTTATCACTGTTTATGCATTTTCTGTGTGTTTCTACCAAAAAAACAAAAAAACTAAAAAAAATCCTTGTTTTCCCGCCTTCCTCAACTAGTTTAGACCAGTTTACAGGCATTGCAGTATTCTGGGCTGTGGTGTAGTTCCTGTGTTGTCCATTACCTTACTTGGATAGAAGGAAGTTTCTTTGTTCACCAGTGGGAGTGGGGAGCCTTGAGCAGCCTACCTGTCCTTGGGGGAAGTGACCTCAGCACAAGAAGCTGTAGTAATTGGTTGTTTGGGACCATTTCTAGCTCTTTTGTAGTTCACTGTTTAAAATCCACCTCTGGGCATTTTTTTCTGGCTATACTGCTCAAACAAGCTCCACGTGGGTTTACAGAGTGGTCCTAGCAGCAGGGAACTCAGAAAAGCGACTACCTTCTGGATTTAAGTATCTTTACTTTTTTTCACTTGAAATAGCTTCTGTAGCTTACCTTGAACTAGCCTGAACTGTTTTTTAACTGATTCCTGCATTATTTTAAAATCTGCACTTAAAGTTACATTTTAGTCGAATTTGATCGAAAGTTTGCTTGTTTGTTTATTTAATTTAACTGTGGAGGCTGCCCACTAAAGTGTGCTAGCCTGTGTAACTAATTTATCACTGTTTCTGCATTTTCTGTGTGTTTCTACCAAAAAAACAAAAAAACAAAAAAATAAAAAAATAATCCATGTTTTCCCGCCTTCCTCGACTAGTTTAGACCAGTTTACAGGCATTGCTGTATTCTGGGATGTGGTGTAGTTCCTGTGTTGTCCATTACCTTACTTGGATAGAAGGAAGTTTTTTTGCTCACCAGTGGGAGTGGGGAGCCTTGAGCAGCCTACCTGTCCTTGGGGGAAGTGACCTCAGCACAAGAAGCTGTAGTAATTGGTTGTTTGGGACCATTTCTAGCTCTTTTGTAGTTCACTGTTTAAAATCCGCCTCTGGGCGTTTTTTTCTGGCTATACTGCTCAGACAAGCTCCACGTGGGTTTACAGAGTGGTCCTAACAGCAGGGAACTCAGAAAAGCGACTACCTTCTGGATTTAAGTATCTTTGTTTTTTTTTCACTTGAAATAGCTTCTGTAGCTTACCTTGAACTAGCCTGAACTGTTTTTAACTGATTGCTGCATTATTTTAAAATCTGCACTTAAAGTTACATTTTAGTCGAATTTGATCGAAAGTTTGCTTGTTTGTTTGTTTAATTTAACTGTGGAGGCTGCCCACTAAAGTGTTCTAGCCTGTGTAACTAATTTATCACTGTCTCTGCATTTTCTGTGTGTTTCTACCAAAAAAAAAACAAAAAAAAAAAAATAATCCTTGTTTTCCCGCCTTCCTCGACTAGTTTAGACCAGTTTACAGGCATTGCTGTATTCTGGGATGTGGTGTAGTTCCTGTGTTGTCCATTACCTTACTTGGATAGAAGGAAGTTTTTTTGCTCACCAGTGGGAGTGGGGAGCCTTGAGCAGCCTACCTGTCCTTGGGGGAAGTGACCTCAGCACAAGAAGCTGTAGTAATTGGTTGTTTGGGACCATTTCTAGCTCTTTTGTAGTTCACTGTTTAAAATCCGCCTCTGGGCGTTTTTTCTGGCTATACTGCTCAGACAAGCTCCACGTGGGTTTACAGAGTGGTCCTAACAGCAGGGAACTCAGAAAAGCGACTACCTTCTGGATTTAAGTATCTTTGCTTTTTTTTCACTTGAAATAGCTTCTGTAGCTTACCTTGAACTAGCCTGAACTGTTTTTTAACTGATTCCTGCATTATTTTAAAATCTGCACTTAAAGTTACATTTTAGTCGAATTTGATCGAAAGTTTGCTTGTTTGTTTATTTAATTTAACTGTGGAGGCTGCCCACTAAAGTGTGCTAGCCTGTGTAACTAATTTATCACTGTTTCTGCATTTTCTGTGTGTTTCTACCAAAAAAACAAAAAAACAAAAAAATAAAAAAATAATCCTTGTTTTCCCTCCTTCCTCGACTAGTTTAGACCAGTTTACAGGCATTGCTGTATTCTGGGATGTGGTGTAGTTCCTGTGTTGTCCATTACCTTACTTGGATAGAAGGAAGTTTTTTTGCTCACCAGTGGGAGTGGGGAGCCTTGAGCAGCCTACCTGTCCTTGGGGGAAGTGACCTCAGCACAAGAAGCTGTAGTAATTTGTTGTTTGGGACCATTTCTAGCTCTTTTGTAGTTCACTGTTTAAAATCCGCCTCTGGGCGTTTTTTTCTGGCTATACTGCTCAGACAAGCTCCACGTGGGTTTACAGAGTGGTCCTAACAGCAGGGAACTCAGAAAAGCGACTACCTTCTGGATTTAAGTATCTTTGTTTTTTTTTCACTTGAAATAGCTTCTGTAGCTTACCTTGAACTAGCCTGAACTGTTTTTTAACTGATTGCTGCATTATTTTAAAATCTGCACTTAAAGTTACATTTTAGTCGAATTTGATCGAAAGTTTGCTTGTTTGTTTGTTTAATTTAACTGTGGAGGCTGCCCACTAAAGTGTTCTAGCCTGTGTAACTAATTTATCACTGTCTCTGCATTTTCTGTGTGTTTCTACCAAAAAAACAAAAAAATAATCCTTGTTTTCCCGCCTTCCTCGACTAGTTTAGACCAGTTTGCAGGCATTGCTGTATTCCAGGCTGTGGTGTAGTTCCTGTGTTGTCCATTACCTTACTTGGATAGAAGGAAGTTTCTTTGCTCACCAGTGGGAGTGGGGAGCCTTGAGCAGCCTACCTGTCCTTGGGGGAAGTGACCTCAGCACAAGAAGCTGTAGTAATTGGTTGTTTGGGACCATTTCTAGCTCTTTTGTTGTTCACTGTTTAAAATCCGCGTTTGCACGGCTTTGCTCGGTCGTGCGCATAGCGCAGCGCCGGTTAAACAAGGTTAAACTTTTTCTGGCTCTGCCAAGTCTGCTGTTCAAATTTTCCCTTAAGGAAGCTCTACTCTTAGTATAACCAGACTACTCACTGTAGTATAAGCCTAGCACTTGTTCTCAATACTTCTCTACTAAGTAAGCACTCTCATACTAAGTAAAGCACTACATCTACTTACCACCCCTGTGAATATCCACTTCCCTTAAAAGTATACCCCTCCCTTATACTGTTCTAGCATGTCGAGTGGTAGATTACTGGCGTCATCTCCAGTTCAGCTGGTCAATCTGGGTATCTTGAGACAATGCTACAATTGTCTCATGTACACAGACAACCCTCTACTCCTCCCAACAAACACAAATACATGTGAGAGATGCAACTATATAGCCAAACTGGAGGCTGAACTCTCTCAACTCAGGGCTGGCATGACCAGACAGGAGGAGATGGCAACCACACACACAACAATCCCAATCCCACATAGACCTAACACAACTGCAAACCAAACACATAAAAACACAAAGACATACTCGAGGCTCTAATAAAAACTTACCAAAACAACAGAGGATCCCAAAGCAGACATCCAAAAATCCACCACCTCAAAACAAAACACATGCAACACATACTTCAATAAATCAGTGTGTCGACCAATCGCAGCCCTTAAGGCCAAACACCTTGCCTGATACACTAGTAATAGGTGACTCCATAGTCAGACACACTGATGTCCCACTGACCAGGCTGAACAAGGAGAAGGTGACTGTGAGCTGTCTATCGGGAGCTAGGATCTGCCACATAACACACGCACTCAGGTCACTCCAAAGCAAGTACAAATATGACTCCATCATTGTCCATGCTGGTGTGAATGACCTGAGACATACCTCCCTGGACTACATGAAAAGAGACATAGAGGAGCTCTCCGATTATGTAGCCCAGGCTGTATGACCCTGACCTTGAGCAGCATCTTGCCCTCACCAAGAATGATACCACAATACAAAGACAAGATGATCAGCTTTAACAATTGGCTCAAGTACTGGTGTCATTCTAAGGGGATCCAATTTCTGTCTGCCTGGGATGATATGTTGGACAGGCCACGCTGCTTCGCAAGGGATGGCTTACACCTGTCACCACTGGGCTTCCGGATATTGGCTAAGGCTCTTGCCACCCCCATAGTGCCTTTTTTAGGCAAGGCTCAAAAGACAAACCCACCTCCTTAGAAAACAAAAATGGAAAAAAACTAAGGGTAATGCTGCTCAATGCCAGAAGTCTAAATCTCAAGATGCAGGCACTTGATGCACTCCTCAGCATGGAGAATATTGACGTCTGTGCAGTAACTGAAACCTGGTTCAAGGCTCCTGAGAGCACCCCAGCGTTACCAGGCTATACCTCGTATCATGCTTTTCGGCCCCAAAACCCGGGCCGAACCACAAAGGGAGGGGGAGTGTCCATATTCATAAAGGACACCCACACCTCCAGGTTAGTAGCAACACATGAAGCATCAGAGACCATACAGGTGCAACTAACCATAGGCAAAACTGCTATACAACTGGTAGCATGTTACAGACCACCCTCCCAATCTCAAGAACCCCACTCAGCCTTCCTGAAGACATTGGAGGATATGAATGTATCACAAAATACCATCATACTGGGAGACTTCAACTACCCAAACATAGATTGGGTACATTATTCTAGCCCTAATATCCTAGCCCAAAGGTTCCTGGAATTCATAAATTCAAATGCACTGGAACAACTAGTCACCTCTCCCACTAGGGGAGATAATATACTAGACCTGATCATCACTAACATGGGGACAAAATGCTCCACACCACAAGTATACCCCTCACTAGTGAGATCTGACCACAAACTAATCACCCTGGATATACATATCCCACCTCCACCCCCAGCACAAAAGACCACTGTGAAAAACTTCTCAAAAGCAGACTTCACTCTTCTTAAGACTGAGATGGTATCCTTTAAGCCCACTGTGCCAGTGGATACCACATCCCACAATGCCGAATCCTTCACAAATGCTTTCTATGGACATCTCCAAGAATGCATGGATCATGCAATCCCAAACAAATCCAAGTCCCTCTCCACCAAATGTAAGCGTCCTGTCTGGTGGACCTCAGCCATAAACAAATTGTATAACAAAAGAAGGAAGCTACTGCACGTCAGAGCGAAATCCCATGAAGGGAAGACATCTCTGATCAACATTAGCAGAAAACTACTTCTCTCATAAAAACATCCAAGGCAAACTTTGAGAGAAAAATTGCTAAGGACACTAAAGATAACCACAAAGCCTTCTTCAGCTATGTTAGAAACCTGGGCGGAAACCCTCAGATATGCTCAGAGTTGGTTCACAACAACAAAAAATACACTGAACCCACAGATATTGCCAACATTCTGGCTGACAGATTCAGTGCAAATTTCTCCCCTCCTTCACCCCCAAAAGAAGAAATACTTATCCCAGCTGAATGTAATCTCCCTGTCATCTCAGATGTCCAAGTGAGAACCGCCCTAAACAAAGCAAAAAACACAGCATCAATGGGACCTGACGGTATCCCGGGGTGCGTGTTACGTGAACTCAAAGAGGAGCTAAACCCACACATAAAAATGCTATTTAACCTTAGCCTTACTTCGGGATATGTACCTGAACACTGGCGTACAGCAACAGTGGTCCCACTCCACAAGGGGTGTGCCTCTACAGACCCTGGAAACTACCGCCCCATAAGCTTAACTAGCCTGGTCTGCAAAGCTATGGAAAGAATCATTATGGAACTCATAAACAGAGACATAGGGGACCAACAGACACTTGACCCCACCCAGTTCAGCTTTGTAAAGGGCAGATCCTGCCTTTTAAACCTGGTTGACTTTTTCAAAACAGTCACTAGAGCCATTGATGAGGGCAAAGCAGTCCATACAGCATACCTGGACTTGGCTAAGGCCTTCGACACAATACCCCACTCAGGCATCATAGATAAGCTAAACAGCTTAAAAGTAAACCCTTATGTCACTAGATGGGTTGCAAACTGGCTAAAGGACAGAACCCATAAAGTTAAAATCGCTGGAGCAATGTCAGACTCAAAGCCAGTCACAAGTGGTGTCCCACAGGGATCTGTCCTGGGACCCCTTGTTCGGCATTTATTTCTCAGATGTTAAAGCAAACATGGGAGGGCTGTGGCTGACAAAGTTCGCAGATGACTGCAAACTAGGCCATAGTCGATACACCAGCAGACACACATCCTACAAAAGGCCTCACTGAAACGGACAACTGGTGCCGTAGTCACGGCCTTAAACTAAATGCCAAAAATGTATAGTCATCCCTTTGGAAAAACAAAGTACCCACAAATTATCACATAGACAGCAACCCACTGAGTACGGAAAAAGTAATCAGAGACCTAGGGACCCAAGTAGACAGCGACCTCTCATTTGACACCCACGTTGCCAAAGTGGTTAGAAAAACATTCTACCTTGCACACCTCATCATGAAGGGATTCACATCCAGATCCAAGGATGTCATTGTACCCCTGTATTCCTCCCTCATCAGACCCATGATTGAGTACAATGCCCCATTTGGTATGTACCTCACCCGGCATTTGCAACAGCTGGAGAGACCACAAAAGTACCTCACCAAAAGGATCAAGGGTCTCCAACATATGTCTTATTCTGCCAGACTAAAGAAACTTCAGATCTATTCAGTAACATACCGCCTGCTCAGAGGTGATCTCTGCCTGACGTACAAGGCCATGTCCAATCAGGATCTGATGGACATGCTCCACCTCAAAAAATCCAAATCCATCAGGACCACGAGAGCTAAAGACTTAAACCTCTGCACAAGTATGAATAGGACATGCTGGAGGGATAGATTCATAACCCAGAGGCTTCCCATGCTTTGGAACAGGATCCCAGTTTGTATTAGGCAAAGCCCCTCACTGACTCTCTTCAAGAGAAATCTTGATGAGTGGATGGGAGATCGTAAGTTTACCCCAGGGGTCACATCTGTGTCACTGCTAGACAGGGGCACAGTAAACTAATTCTATTATATAAGGGGACCTTCATTGTGTCACTACTAGACAGAGGCACAGTATTCTAGATTTATTCTGTACATTTTTGTACCATTTCATGGGGTGGCAAAAGCCACATAACTATGGCTAGGCTTACAAATGCCCCAGGGCAGATAGCCTAGTACTATACTAAAAAACTATGAAACTATATAAATATATATAAAATGTGCCATATATATATATATATATATATATATATATATATATATATATATATATACACATACATACATGTATGTCTACAGATATGCAGACACCTATATGTATACATATATATGCAAACACATATATAGAACATAATATATAGCTACACACATATATATATATATATATATATATGTGTGTGTGTGTGTGTGTGTGTGTGTGTGCCTGTGTGTGACTACACATATACAAGCACATACACACATATGTAAATAAATACATGTCCCCTATATTTCCATCACAGTTCTGCATGCTATGTGTGAGGGGAACATCACACATTTCAATACATATATATATATATATATATATATATATATATATATATATACAGCAGTAAGTGTGTGCAACATTGACAGTTACGTCACATGTGATCCCCTTGTTGAGACTACATTGCCCTTGTCTGTGAAGGTGGGAATGGGAATTTGGGGAAGGATAGCAGGTATATTTGTTGAGATAGGTTGGGTTGGTAGATAGAGAGGACAGCCTACAGGGGTGGTATATGACACGTGGAGGGTAAACACCCTAGATGGTGGGTGTGGTCTGTGATGTGGAAGCCCCATGAGCCTCCATATGGAAATAGTGGGAAAAAGGCCCCCACCCATTGCCAGTAACAACAGCAGATTCATGACCCTGAAGGTGCCTGGGCTGGAGACTGAGCAGGAGGAGCATGTGGACCCTGTGATTGTGTACTGATGGCCTCAAGGTGCTGTAGCACATCCCACAAGTCTCTGTGGAGCTCCCTATGCAACAGACCCTGGACCTGACCTTGGGTGACAGGATCATGTCTGTGTGTGCCGCTGGGGTTGGATACCATCCCCTCAGGTGGTTCCACCTGAAGGTAGTGCAGAACCAGTAGATGAGGTGGCTCCAGGCTGGGTCCCACATGTGAAGTGGCCTGTTAATATGGCCAGATGAGGTGGGAGAGGTGGTTCTATTGGCAACTGTTCCCAGAATATGCTATTGTGTCACTGCTATAGAACATGTGTGGGTAGTAATCGTCCACACAATCCCGGATCTTGTCCAACAGCATGCATAGTGATCACCAATAACACATAACGACAGATGTGCAGCAATCACATAGCAAAACAGACCACATGCATATATGGAACCACAGTGGCCCTTACAATGGCATGCAGGTGACATTGTCCATAACAGAGAAGTAGTCCAAGTAATCACTACCGCAGCTGCTATAATCCACAAACATCTTTTTTTAACACAGTTAGTTATTGAGCGCTTCCATCTCAATAAAGAGAGACTTCATCAGAATAACGAAGAAGGCATAAAAAAGGCAGTTAAAATACTAACATCAATTGAAATTCCACCAATGAAATGTTAAATGCAAATCAAAACCTTCACACATCAATTAATTAATTAAAAAAGCCTGGATACGATCACCATAAAGCAGCTTTTTGCAGCATATATTAAACATTGTAATAATTCTATATGTTTAACCAAACTAATAAACCATCTAACCCCTTTAGTGAAAATATGGAAAGTAGAGCAGGTACACCCAAAAGAAAAAGTGTGTTTAATCCACTACTACATCCTTTATTGGATACATATGAGAAAGTAGTCATGGACGATATTTATGATATTCATTTAAGTGATGAAAAAATACCTTGGAACCTTACTAAAAGATAATATACTTTGTTAATGGACCTTAGGAAGGATGACTCAGTTCGGATCATGACCCCAGATAAAGTTGGGGGTATTGTATTGTATAGGGTAATGGATTATTCTAATGAGATGCAGGAAATGTTATTTGATTGTACAACATATGTAGGGGTCTCAAAAAAACAGATAAACATCACCTATTCATATATTGATTCATTTTTAGAAGAATATCTTATAAATCAGAGAATAGATGTGGAGGACCATAATCTTTTGTACAATAAAAAAACTATTATTCCTGTATTCTTTGTCATACCCAAGGTCCATAAAAATATTGAACCCCCCCCCCCTGCCTCTTAGGCCCATAGATGCAGCAAGTGGGTCTATGATACATCCACTAGCAGTATATGTGGATTTCTGGGTACATCATGCGGTGGAGAAAACCGAACATCTAATGAAAGACTCATGGGAGTTTTTGGGTCACTTAAAGAATGAATTATGGAAGGAAGATTTGATTTATCTAACAGAAGATGTGAAAGATTTATTTACTGTTATTCCTAGCATAGATGGGATGGCTTTATTTGAGGAGGCCTTGTTTCGTTTTTCTGATCTTGCACATGACCAAATCACACTTGTATGCGAAATTTAGTCTAGCCCTAGAAAATAATTATATTTATTTTGAGGGTGAGATTTATCAGCAAATTAAGGGGGTAGTGATGGGGGCAGCTTGCGCCCCCGTGTGCAAATTTAGTACTGTTGGGATGGGAGAACAACCATGTATTCCAATGCCCTTTCTGACATAAAATTGGAATGTACACCAGATTTCTGGATGATATTTTTATTTTGTGGAATGGACCTAGTACTGAGGTTGAACAAATTGTACAATTTCTCAATAATACAACAGAATTTCTAAAACTGACATACAAGTTTGATGGTTCAGGTATCAATTTTCTAGATACGTATATCTTCCATGACAATAGTGGTTTAGATCTAGGATTTTTCGAAAGGAAATGTTCTGCAATTTACATTTTCAAAGCAAACATCCTATAACTCAAAAAAAGAAGTATTGTGAAGGGACAAGCTATCAGGTTAGCACACATGACATCACACTATGATGATGTAAAAAGTAAACAAGATAAAATTTGTAATATGTTCTGGAAGAGGGGATACCCCAAATAATTGTTTATGGAAATAATATATGAAATATATAAAAAATGGGGTACTGTTTACAAACCACTGTTAGGGGTGGGTTTGGCCCCATCTAATACTGAATGTAAGATTGACGCCAACAAGATCTTGTATGAGAAAGCATGTGTGTTACAATATAACCATCTTACAACAAAGATTAAGAATGCCTTGAGTTCCAATTGGAACATATTTAGGGTAAATAAAGATGTCTATGATAAGGTGGGTAAAGAATCAAAATTTGTATATAGTACAGGAGCAAACTTGAAGAGGTTCCTGGAACACAGAATAGACAGCTCTAGTGCAATAGATGCCAGTACAAGGCCTTGTGGAGCTTACAGTCAGTGCCCCTTTATTGTTTAGGGTAATACATTTTTCCTTAAAAACAGAATGCATAGCAGAGTTTACTTTAAAAAGGGTAATAGTAAGACTAGAAAAGTGGTGTATTTAAGTGTTTGTGCCACATGTTTTTAATTTTATGTAGGCAAGACCGGATGTCCTTTAAGATGTAGAGTATATGAACATGTAAATGATATCAAAAATGGGAAGCAGAACAGTGCACTGTATAAACATTCTCAGACTTGTTCTAACTTTGATGAACTTTTATTTGGGATAGTGGAAATTATTAAATTGGATAGTGGGGGGGACTGGAAAAATATTTTAAAGAAAAAAGAAATAGAATGGCAGCTTAGGTTAGCTGCAATGCCCCCCCCCCCCCCAGGCTTGAATGATGCAATTTCTATTGTTCCTATGTTACATGAAAAAGCAGATAAAATATAGCAAACAATAAGGTATATGTGTTTTTTTAAAAAAAGTTTGATTAATTATATTGAACTTTTACATTGTTTAATATATGCTGCAAAAAGCTGCTTTGTATTGATTTTATCCAGGCTTTTTTAATTAATTAATTGATTTGTGAAGTTTTTGAATTACATTTAACATTTCATTGGTGGAATTTCAGTTGATGTAAGTAGTTAATCTGCCTTTTTTTATGCCTTCTTTGTTATTCTGACGAAGTCTCTCTTTATTGAAACAAAAGCGCTCAATAACTAACTGTGCTAATAAAAGACTTTTGTGGATTATAGCAGCTGAGATGGTGATTACTTGGACTACATCTTTTTTATGTGCAGTCTTTGTTGGTCTCTGACTTTTATTATTGTCCATAATCGGTCAGCAATGATACTGTCTCCACAGGTAACATGGCTACAAACATATAGCACAAAGCATGGTACAATACGATATATGCCCCAGTGGTAGGTAACTGCAGCCATACGTATTGAGTTGTGTCCATTTGTTGTCACAGATATGATGGGGGGAGACAGAGATGTGCATAAAGAACTATGGTAACCTTGCAGTATGAGTTGCGCAAACCTGTTTCCATCTTTGTCTTTCAGACAAGATGTCACACAGCAGGTTACCTGTGTATTCAGCAAACAAAAACGAGGTCATCATCATCCACCTGGTACACCACTACCAGGTGCTCTTTGACAGTACAGCCCATGAGCAGCAGGAGCAGACCGCCCTGTGCTATGATCTAGTCAACATGGTCAATGATGTCGGCTTGCATAACCACAGTTATAAGCAGGTCCGGCATCATTGCAGCAACCTGCTTTGCAATGCCTGTCAGTGTGCTGCTGCAGTCTGGGAGGATCACCTCACAACAGGGGGGGGGTCATGCCATTCATCCCCCCCGACACATGTTAAGCTTCTCGCCAGCCTCGTGGCACCTGCTCACCTGCACATGCAACAACTAGTGTAGACCATAGTGGAGGTGGGTCCTACTAACACACTGGCGGAGGAGCATGAAGGTAAGGCCACAGAGCACATCAGTAGACCACTGTTGTGTATCCATCTGCATCTGTACAGGTAGATCATGCATATGTGACATGACATATATATATATATATATATATATATATATATATATATATATATATATATATAGTCTGTTGTTGCGTAGTAGTAATAAACAGATGTGTATAAGCTGTAGTTTAGTAGACTTGTACTGTTGATGTACTGTAATGCTGCACACACCCTATACCAATACCACAGCTGTGGCTACTGACATCACATCTCTCACACACTTATGTAGGTCCCTCTGGTATACCACCAAGGCAGCAGCCTGTAGCTGGTGAGTATGGTTTATGTTCATGCTTGCCAATACATTGGTCATGTAATGCCTATGGTATATTCCATGCACACATCTAACACACCTACCCATAATGCATGCCATACATGTTCACGTATTGTTGCTGTTAACTGCACTACATCACAGTGGTGACCATGATGGTGTATCTGAAGGGTATATCAGACACCTGCAATATAACTAACATCCTGTCATTGCAAAATGTGTCCACAGGGATGAACATAATACTGGGACAAATGGCCTACAGTAGGGACATGTGTGAAACATCACCCTTATACAGTGCTACAACACTGTATATACCAGTATTACAATGGGAGCTGTTACAGATCTACACTATGGTATATCATTACTGCAGTCCACAACCCTTAAAACCTGCAATCTGGTCCTAACATGAGCAATGAGTGTGTAATACGGAATTGTAGGTTAGGGCAGCAAATATGGGGAGTACATACCTTCACAAACAATGGAAGCATATGCGTGCACACACTCCAGTTAAAATATAGTGGAAGCATCTGTTGAGGTACTGACTGCATGCATTTGTCATGGAAATGCACCTTTCAGCAAGTATACATTCCCAATGTCACATCACGTATTGGTCTGCTGTCCAAGACATTTGGCCATCAAATGTGCACACTTACCTCCAACAGAGGTAGCCGTGGCTTGCATACATCTTACATGACATGGCGTGGGCCTCATACCCAACAGGTAGCACCCATGGGCTGGACATGTAGCCATACCTCACCATTGCATATACCATGGCAAACAGTGCAGACAGTCATTTATGTGGCAAAGATGTATGGAAAAGGAATGATGTAGGAAATAAACAGATGGACATGCAAGACAGATGATGTCACATGTAGCAAACTGGTCATGTGGGCTGCCTAGTAACATGCCACAGCACTGAGGGGGTTGCAGGAATGTCTAGCAAGTAACTGGCTGTGCAGTACCCATGTCAGCAATTGCCTGGACTCTGAAAACATGTGGCCTATGGGTTAGGGTAATCAGATGTGACAGGTGTACCGCAGGAAACATCAGCCAGGCCTCTCTACAGGTAGTGTATGCATAACAGCAGAGGTCCCCAAAAGTCATGCATTACAATGTGTACTGGTGTACTATGACCACATTGGAAACCTACAGACAGTATTATGTAAGATACATGTGCTGCACAACCAACACCTCACCCCACCTCCGGCCCACCATGCCCATCTGTACTGTGCCAGTGCCAGTGTACACCTGTGTGTTTGCCATTCATTAGCTGGGACTATGCTGTTACACGTGGTGTTCAGTGTTTGGGACACTGCAAACTGACACATGTGCAGGCCACAGTTGTCAAGCATCTGCAAAAAGGCTGAAGGTGGGCAGGGGTGTCATCATGATACACCAGTACACTGCAGCAGGGATGCTGAGGATGCTACGAATGGCTGTATCTGCACACAGTCAGGTTCATGAACTGTGGTAGACGTAACCCTGACTCCACAGCAATAGTGATGGCAGTGTGTGAACTCCAAGGGATGTGCACGAGCTGACCTTGCAATCATTCAGAGTTGGGGGATGTGTAGGGCAGACTGACCATATACTGGCAAATGTAGATGGCCCATACTAGTATACACCTGCCAGGAATAGTGACTGCTGTAGTACACATAACAGTAGGTGCAACAAACCATCATGATAAGGGCGTGCACACATATGCACCCATGAAGTGTATGCTTTGCTGTCAGCATCAGCACACCTAACACATTTATTAGACACTGCATTAGAATGTAGAGGATATATGTCCCATATCAGGCTCATGTAATGTTAACATATGCAGTGATGTGGTCCCATGGCATATCAAAGAAGAGGGTGTCATATAAATAAGGGTGTGTACACTCTCCATAGCCACGGTAAGGTTTGGCAGTTGTCAGTGTAATAGTATCATATTGGTCATACATGCATCGCTGATGTTGAGATCTGTAAACCAGACATCAGGCATTCACAAATGACATCTGTCCACATATCATCCCAGGTATGTGTTGGACAAACACATAGGGGCTGTGAGCATTAGAGCAGACATAACTGACACAGTAATACACATTCAGCAATGGTGTGTACACCTGTGAGGTATGGTGCACGGTACATGGCAGAGTGCAGAACAGGTGCACAGCAATACTGTGTACATGGGTGCAGTATTTTCCAGGGGAAGGGGCATCACCTTCTAACACAGGCAATGCATCACACACATGTATACTGTTGCTAGCATGAGGTGACTATAGCTGCACTGCATGCTGTTGAGTACCATATGTTATGCATGTTGACAGATGGGTAATGGTAGTTTTGTGTGAACTATCTTTGTATAACCTCACCTGTAGGTGTGTGTGTGTGTGTGTGTGTGTGTGTGCGTGTGTGTGTGTGTGTGTGTGTGTGGGGGGGGGGTTATTTTGTCTGTAAGTGCAATCTGATGGAGTGGAAGGGGGTTGATGCATGTAGGATATGTGTGTGTGTATGTGTTTGTGTTTGTGTAGGTGTCCATGTATGCACATGTGTGATTGTGGGGTTGTTCATATGTCAGTACTTCCCTTTGGAGTTGTGCAATACATGGACATGGACTGACACATGAGACACCAGGAATACTTTTCTGATATGTAATCTCAGGACAGCTGATAGTATAATAAGGTCTGTAGCATGAAACATGCATTGGGAGGAAAACTAGACACCAAGTGTAACGTTAAAATTGCAACCAGCAGAAAAGTGAATGACTACTTATGTATGCAGCACTACAGATGCATTGGGGAATTACTAGACAACACCAGGGAGTGTATCCATATATTACTGTTGTCCACATAATACGTTGATAGAGCAGCAGAGCTTGCATCTACTGAGCAAAAGTTACGTATAACACTCCAGTGCGTGACATTATTGAGTGAACATAGTAGCCCCTAACATATGGGGGCCATGCTCACGATGTCCGGACATACCCAGGGTGAGCACTGGATGACAGCAGTGAGGCCTTGTAAAACCTAATCCAATCAAGTCAAAGAGGTAATGGAGTAACAGGTCATGTGTTGTGATCACTTGTCTAGGCATTTAGATGAATGATACGTTAATGAGTGGTATTAATGTGTGTATGTTACCAAGTGTGATGCAGGATGGGGACTTAAGTGAATAAACTTGGGACTGTCTGTAATCTCAGGGACAGGTAGGTATTATGGTGGACTTTCAGTGTGTGTGTGTGTGTGTGTGTGTGTGTGTGTGTGTGTGTGTGTGTGTGCGCGCATGTGTGTGTATGTATGTGTGTACTGTTATGCAATGCCATACAGGTGTTAAAGTATGTTTTTTGTTTTCCCCTCACAGGTGTCGAGATGGGTCAGGGTCCCTCCTGCATGCAGTCTGATGTTGGTATCCATACAGACGCTAAAAATGATGATAGGACTGTTGAGGCACAGGCAGAGTTGTCAGAGGCCGAAACTGTGCCATCATTTGACATCTCCCTATTATCCACTCCAACCTCGCACACAGTGCCTTTAGATACCCCATCACCAGTGGCCATAGCTGAGGGACAGTTGGCGGTTAGTGGCAGTGCACAGGAGAGTGTGGTATCTATGCCTTGTGTGTCTGGACACAGTAGGCATAGCTGGATGTCCAGCAGGGCACCACATAGGCAGATGTACTGGGGTGCTCATGGGAGGGCCACTGGTCATCATGCCCCTGGCAGAAGTGCCACAACTGGTACCACTAGGTGCATGTTTCAGACTGTCTTGTGGATGCAGGCATGTATGGAACTGTACACCAGACAGGTTCTGAGGCTGCAGAGGACTTCTTTCTCATCTGTAAGTGACAACTTCTATGAACTTACAGGTACCCTCCGTGATTATGCCGAGGTCATGGATAGACGGTTGGGTGAGATGGTGGGCGTCATCGACCATGGAATGTTCATGCTAGAACATGTGGTGGGAGTGGGCTGATGGCCGAGTGGACATACGCCAGCAATGCCAACATCTGGCGGTTGACGTGGATGTGCAAGGACACCAAGCCGCTCCTGTAGTGGCAGTACCAGCCCCAGCACTGCAGGGGTGGCACTGTCCACACCACACCAAAGCAGGCCATGTGCACATGGCCCTAGCCAGTCCCATGAGGGACCTGGTTCCAGCGGACATTTGTCATCATCAGGGGAAAGTAGCACATTGAGGTCTGTACCTGGATATGCCCATGGAACCCCTGGCAGGCACAGTCCGCACGTCTGTGGCTGGAGGTGGTGAACTGCACACTCTGCCAAATATGGTCTGCAGCTGTCCAAGAAACACCTGTATAGGGCAGCCACATGGCAGAACTGTCATGCATACCCACACACTATATACAATCACTCCTAGGGCATCCCCATACCTGCAAACACCACATCACCATGCTCATATCAGCAAATTACACCCTCACCCACACACATGGTGTCAAATGTATGGCCCACCCTCGGTCTCTGTCAAACCAACAACACACCCTGTGCATATGATGATACCAGTGCCACATCCCTGTAATCCATAACATCGATGCAGGGACAGGCTAATATGGTTTTGATGCACACGGTGACTGTACTACAGTGTACCAATGTACTGCTGTGTAACATGTTGTCAGCAGTAATGTTTAATGCTTACATGTCAGGTAGTGTAGCTGTCCAGCCATGATGCATTATAGCTGTTAGTAACACTGAGTGATTGTGTTCTCCATAATGTTATCCATTTGTGTTGTAGGTGTACATGTGTCAGCAGGAGGATGGTCTGCTGTCATATCTCACAATGGGTATGGCACTGTGGTGACACCATGGCTGTGCCAAATCCTAGGTATAGGTGAACACATGTCAAAGATCTGTATAACAGGTACTGCCTGTGCCACTTTGACAAGTGACCCCTGGGACATGTATAATCAGCAACCTGAAGTAGATCCCTCCACATACATGCACAGTCTTACTAGGCAACACTGGGACTATACCCCTACCTAGGTATGTAGTTCTACTGATGTGTGTGGTTTTCATTGCACACACCAAACAGAGTTTAGGATGAGGTGTGTTCTAGGTTACATGTTACATGCAGGACATCCCCAGGCATGTACAGTATGGTAATGGGGGATGTAATGGTTGTATATGGACAATACATAGTGTGCCATACCATCATATACACATTAACAGACACATAACAGGCAAACACACATCCGAGATACCTGGACCTATCAGTGCTAACAAACTTGTCAGTGTGTCCAATGTGTTACAGGTAGGCTGCACACAGCACATGCATAACTGGGTGGGATTGTATTATTAGTTACCTGTATGGTAGATACTGACAGTTGGTCACCATACAGTGGTACATGGGACATGTACCGAGGGTACCATGGTGTAATGACAGTGTACACAGCCCCTACACCCCACTGTGGGTATTGTTCACACTGGAACCCATGATGACACTCTGACATACCCACCACCACATATTGACCATGACTGCGATACAACCCATTGCCCACCCCAACAGTGGTACAACAGGGATATGCATCTAATGCACATGCCACAGGCATAGTAGGGTAATGCATTGTCATGCCTCTCCTATGGTCAGCAACATCACTATCCATAATACTGTGTGCAATGTGTATTGTAATAGGAGTATGTGGCCTCGGAATGCTGTACCCTACAGATATACACACATGCACACATACTTGCCAGAACTCAGTGGGTATCCCATGTCTATCAACCCATTTGTACAACAGTGTTGTGCTGATACTGCAAGGCTCAGGTAGCCATTAGGGAGAGGAGTGTAACAGGGTACATGTAATGTCCAGTACAGCAGCAGCCACTTCTAACTGTGGCAAACGGGTGTTGATGTGGGTGTGAAGGCCCTCATGGTATTCTCAACTACAGTTGTGCTAACACACAGACACTGATATCCTCAGTAATTCACACGTACACATTTGTCAGTACTGGGGTGCATCGCTGAAGGTGGCCATACATGTGTACCTGGCTATTGTCCATGGAGAGATGGGAAGAGTAAGGGATGTGTGTACAGTAGTATCATGCCACCTGCCATGTGCCAGCAGGCAATCTATCTACAGACACCACTATGGTGACCCTCAGGGTGAGAGTGACCTGCATCAGCCAATCCTCTGGGTGCCTCCTGCAAATGGCCAGTGAGGTGAACCAGTTGACATGTATGCAACATGTATTGCAAAACATGGTTACTATCTGTGTTGGAGACCTGTACCCAAGCATCTTATGTTGACTGTGGTAGTGTAGTGGAGGTACTTGTGGCATGTGGTGCATACAGGATGTTGTGTCCTAGCTGTGCCACTTATAACACACTTGGGCAGATATGTCATTGTTAGCCAAGCATAGGTTGCCTGTAGGTATCCAAGCTGGATACCTGTCATCTGCACATCTGTACTGGGACTGACAGATGTCAGCTTGCCAGCAAGCTATGCAGTAGGATGAATGTGTCAACAGATAGATGTCTGACACCAATATGTACGCCATTATTACATGTTGGCAGCCCTCATTGACATGTGCTATACAGATAGTAGTCTACAGCTACTTCCCACATGTCAGATCATTATCCAGTAGGGGATATATACTGTGACACAGCTCACACACCAGGAACATGACAGTGAGGCCTCAGAGTCCATCTATGTATGCATGGGTGCTTGTTGTCAGTACTACAATTAGTAATCTACTCTTGCTTGGGAAAGCACTGTCAGCAGTAGTAACGACATGATACACTACATGCCAGTGTGATGGCACATAACCTGGGATACTACCCTTGTATGTAAAACATTCACATGGATAAGAGTGATGTACAGGTCTTATATACTCTAGTGTTCCAGACATGACACTCACCCCTTGCTACTGTAATGACAGCACATAGACGCATGTTTTGTACATGGCATTACATACACTTATTACAGGTGTCATTACCCTGCTATGTTATCAGACTGGAATGTGAGCACTGGTTACCAGGGCTGAGCCATGCTTAGCAGGTGTCAGCATTGTTGCAATATTACAGCTAAGCACATTTGCACACTGGTAAGTGAAGCCTAGATGGTGTAAATGCCCATACGTTTAACCATACCTTAGCACCGCTTAGCTTCATGCAAACCTGTGCAAACTTGCTTAAAGCTGCTCAAAACTGCCTTAACCACTCTGTATCTAGCAGCCCTTGCTCTGCCGAGCAACAAAATAAACAGCCTTTGCAGGTCTTGAACCCAGGACCCTGTACACCATAGTCACAACAGTTAACCACTATGCCATGACAGCTGTGAAGACAGTTGTTGTTTTTCCAATATATCTGTCAGTACACATATTGAATAGTATTGAACAATTGCTGTGACCTCTACAATTGTGTAGTACTTGTTAGTGATATTACTGCTTCATCACATATGCTGTTATATCTAAATATACACATATCAGATACATATGGTGTGATACATCTGGGAAAGGTATACACAACAATAATGTTTATACATGACAAGGATATGGATCTATACATATACATATGTAGATATAAATCTACATGTACATACACATATATATTTGTATATATTTATTTATATACATCTGTATAGTGCATCTTATATATGGTCATTTATAGATCTCGCTGTATGTATGTATATATATATATATATATATATATATATATATATATATATATATATATATACATATATATATATATATATATATATATATATATATATATATATATATATATATATATATATATATATATATATATATATATATATATATATATATATATATATATATATATATATATATATATATATATATATATATATATATATATATATATATATATATATATATATATATATATATATATATATATATATAAAATACATCATATATGTACAGATATACCTATTTATGTCAATATATATGTAGATATCTATAACTATATGTGCATATATATCTAAACAGATATACCTATTTATGACGCTATATATGTAGATATCCATAATTATATGCACATATACATCTATATATGTATATATAGCTGTGTATATCTATATATGTACATATGCATATATGTATATATATATATATATATATATATATATATATATATATATATGTATATATATATATATATATATATATATATATATATATATATATATATATATATATATACATATATGTTTACCATATGTCCTGAACAGGGAGTGGAGTCCTGCCTCAGCACCAATAGTCTCAACTTCTTAGTTCAATAGTTGTCATGTATGTACTGCAGGTATATATGTAGATTGTTGCTACTGTAACAAGGGCTGTCTTAACAGACATGTTGTGCGTGGGAGGTCACATCTGCTGTTGACCTGTACGCCATTGGTTACTGACAGACATCCTAAGGACATCATAGTACAGTACCACTGATAACTCAGTGATGATCCTGTCGACTACAGCAGAGATATGACCAATATATGTGGACAGTCTGGCAGTCTCTGGTCAGTCCATAGATATACACAGATCCCCTTCATGTGAGACATGTGGACCAAGCCTGACAATGTGGATGTTAACAGCTATGTACATGGATACATCATGTACATACTGGACTACATATGCCCACACAGTTTATGCATTCACACACGCCTGTCTGTCCTGACACAAAATAACTGGTGGTGCAGAGTTCACATGGCCACATACTACCCAGTAGTTAGTGACATACATCCGTACAGAATCCCACTGCTTTGTCAGAAATACACAACAATAATGGTGGCCTTGCAGCTGTACATCTTGCAAATATCTGGACATAACATCACACTGGTTAATTACACTAAGCTGCTAGGCTTGTAACAAAGCACTGTGCAAACTCCAGGCAGACTGCCACAACACTGGCCTACAATTTGTATGAGGGAATACACATGCACCAGAAAATATCGCAGGCTCTCCAGGCATGTCACAGCACAGAGTAACAGACACCTGTGAGAAAGTGCATACCCACAAGCAATGTTAATACCGCCACAGCCACATATGGTATGCAAGCTTAATATGACACTATATGGACTGTCTGATAAACACCATCTTCATATGTGCCACTCACACACTAACTCTACATAAACTGGGTCACGACACAGTGTGGTCCAATGCCTGTCTGTGGTATGGGACAACAAATATGTGAGCCAATAGGGTACCATACACTGGAGTAGCATGTAACATCAGCTAGAACAGGACCAAGAACAATGATATCTACCACAGTCTGCACAAAGGCCAAGGTACATATTCACGATACACATACTGTCGACAATCACCATATGTACACAGACCCCACTACTGTACACACAACTGCAGAATCCCCTGGTTATATAATCAGAAATAACCCCTGCTATACATTACATGTCTAGCAGTCTGATATCTGACTGGCTTTTTATCAGGTATGATGTCAGTAAATAATGGTGTACAGAACATATGCTCCTCTTACTGCATGACATATGTACAAAGGTTGACAGAATTGTGGCTGGTGCCACAAACACTGGGCTAATATTGGCATGTTGCTGTGATCCCCTCATACATTTACTATTGTAACAGGGTTTGTTGTGACATATATCCTATGAGGGATATGAAGTCAGTAACTCTCATGGCTGTCACCATGTACTGATTGCAATCCTCAGACTATGCTTCTGCAGTTCTAAGATAGGTGATCTGTGAGTAACACAAGAAACATAAGACTCCAAACACTGCCCAATCTGCAGATAACCCTACAGGTGGGAGTTTCCTCAAACACATAACACTGTCATGACAGGTATTAAATCATGTAGACCAGCCATATCCACACAAACACTGTTAAAACAACATTACTCCAAATGCAGAAGAGCAACACTTACCTTCTGTAGTCATGTTTGGCACATCTCCCTCCTGTTTGTTGGCCTGTCTCCACAGTGTATGTTGTTAGAAGTATATCACAATATCATCGGTAATGCTGTTTGCCAAACACCGACATGAGGTCATGCTCATAATGAATTAAAAGCCAAACACCCACATGATGTTCCTAGGTATAAGGAGTGTGTTTCCATGCAATTGGCTATGGAAATGTTACCACAGCTGTTCCACATGCAATCAGCATTTCATGCAGAGGCCATCAGCTGATCATAAGCATCACTTACAAAACACAAGCTGCTGCCTAAGCAAAGCAGGTGTACTTCTCCACATCCACCAGAGAGGGAGTGAGAGAGACAGAGACAAAGTAAGACAGGGAGGGTGTGGGAGAGTAAAACCTAAGCATGTTTGTGTCACACACTTACCAGTACAGGGTTTCAAACCCCTGACTGATTATGTATTGCTATCACATTTCTATGCAATTATTGCATCCTCCACAGAGCTTATATGGGGAGTTTTCCAAAGGTATATCTGATGGTGAGTGACATCTGCAACAGTGATATGGGAGGGATAAGGTAGGTGTAGTGCAATTGACTGTCCACATAAACAGGTGTCAACGTTGACACAGCCACACTCTCTCAGGGACACGCACACATTAACACAGTTAGCAGGGTCAGGATTAGACTTCCTAACTAGCTAGTTTGCCACAATACAGTAATACCAGGTATCACATGCACCACCGTGGTTATCAGGATGATATATGGGCAAAGGGTATGTGAAGGTGTCTGACATCAGAAGACATGCATCAGTAGGCTAATGGGAGGTGTACTATGAATGGGGTGGACATCATCATACTCCACACACACACAAACACAGGTTGCCAGTACTGATATGCATGGGTGCATTGCTTCACAGGTGTGTAGTGGTTGACTGTGCCAGATGGCGGTACAAGGCTAGGTAAAGGGTATACCTTGGCATCAGGCCACATGAAAATGGTCTGCAGTGTGCCTCAGGGGTGTAGTGTCTGGATTGGCCCACACAGGTGGGTATTGTATTCACCATCCAGACATCTGGGTAACTATTGTGGTTGGAACAAGAAAAGCTACAAAACTCACACACCAAAAAATGTGAACAGAGAGCCAAACACCTGATTGTGAGTTTTAATGAACCATGAAGTACTGTAGTTAACGTATAACTAGTTTATTTTAAACCAATTCACATTTTCGTCTCTCCAAAAGGAGAAACTTCTTCAGAAATAAAACCAAAACAATCCTGGAACTTTTTTTTTAAAAAACTTGTGAACTTGAATGGCAGTTGTTACTAAATGCATTCTGCCATCCTGGACTTAATGATAATTGTAACATCACATGTTTGTTGAAACTAAAAAATTGTTTAAGACAATAAACTCCCACCTCCCAGTTTTGTTTACAAACACTTCAAATTACACATTTGGTAGTGAACAAAAAGTTTTTTCACTAATTTTGAATTAACACTACCATATTTTTGGTTCTTTGTTTCATCTTTAACTGTAGTGAAACTTTTCACAAAAACTATTTGAGACTATAGTAATTAATGTTGTCAACTAGTTGTATACAATGTTTTTTGTATATATGAGCTGTTTCTGTACATTTGGTGTTTCCATGTCCAATTTATACTGTCTAATGTCACGCATTTTTAATAAATTCTTTTTAATATATATTTTTAACAGGTTTTTGCTTGATATCACTTTAAACCTTGAGCTCTTCTCAACTAGTGAGACTAGCTTATTGGTTTGTACCAATAATTACTTTCAAGCATTACTATTGTGGTTGGCCAATACTATGCAATGCTTGCCATGTATGTGTTCTATAGTCCATGACATGGACGGTGTCAAGGATGTGCACACGTCCCACATGCATGTTCTGTGACATGTGGAAGTGTACCTGGGGTGTCTTTGGCATGTTTTGTACACAGATTATCAGATGTGCCATTCCTGGCCTCATGTGGTGGGAACTGGCAATGGACATGAGGTTGACCCTGCACCTTCATTGACAGCATGATACATGTATTCCCTTGTGTCAGTGGCATCTGTCCATACAGGGCATGTGTTTTAGGCATGGTATGTATTTTGTGGGTTACATTTGATGGCACTACAGTTGTTGCAGGTGTCCAGTGGGGAACATAGTGAAGGAGCACTGTATGCAATTATGTGCCTCTTTTAGTGATGGGACAGGGTGCCATGCCTTCTGCAGTCTGCTGCAATCACACCATGGTTACTATCTGTGAGCAATATGCAGGGAACTACCAACAAAGTGGTTGTTGCCAAGCCGAGTGTGTTTGTGCATGAGACATGGGTTGAGAATGTTCTCTGGGTAATACAGGGATTGCCTAAATTGTTTTCCAAGCCTTGATGTCACATGTAGGGGTATGGATTGTAGACTCTAGCCTCTCTGCAGTTTGATATCTGTTATCCTTGTAAGGTGGACATTGTGACATATAATAGGCCCACCATATAAGAAATTTGCAAAACCCGCTCCACAATGAGTCCAGTTGTTACATACAGCCACCTCCACACATGATACGAATGACAAACACATGCACACACACACACGGTTGCCATTTCTGGGATTGGAACTCCTATCTAACTAGTACATCACACTACAGCATTATGCAGTTTTAGCATGTGCCACAGAGATTACTGGTCTACTCCTTCCCCAAAGGTGTATTTCAATGTGAATGACATCAGCAGGCTTGCCAAAGAAGGGCAATGGAGGTTGTAGTGAATGCGAATGACCTCAAAAGCATTGCTCCCTACACAGACACACACACACACACACACACACACACACACACACACACACACACACACACACACACACACACACACACTTGCCATGTCTGAAAATAGAACCCCTACCTAACTAGTATATCACACTACAGCATTACGCAGTCATAGGATGTGCCACGGAGATTACTGGGCTACACCTTCCCCAAAGGTGTATTTCAAAGTGAATGACATCAGCAGGCTTGCCAAAGAAGGGCAATGGAGGTTGTAGTGAATGTGAATGGCCTCAAAAGCATTGCTCCCTACACAGACAAACAAACACAAACATCCACACTTGCCATGTCCGGGAGTAGAACCCCTACCTAATTAGGTATATCACACTGCAGCATTACGCAGTTATAGGATGCACCATGGAGATTACTGGGCTACTCTTTCCCCAAATGTTTCTTTAAAAGTGAATGACATCAGCAACCTTGCTAAGGTTGGGCAATGGAAAGTGTAGTTCATAGGTTCACAGGGTCATACATTGATACTAGTCTATAGGCCCTAGGGTCTATACATGCCTAAACATGACAATTCTCTGACTATGACTTCCCACAATATATACTTCCTTGCACCCTTGTCTAGCAGGGCAGCTGACACGATCCCTGGGGTAAATGGCCTATCTCCCATCCAATCATCCAGGTTCCTTTTGAAGAGGGCCAAAGAGCCACTCTACTTGATATGTATGGGTAGTCTCTTCCAGAGTCTTGGGAGTCTCTGGGTCAGGAACACATCCCTCCTGCATGTATTGTTCATTGTGATGACAGGATTTGGATCCCTGGAGCATGTGGCTGTGAGGGTTTGGAATTCTCATGTCCAACAGCTGTGGGTTTAACATGGCATGGTTTGTTAAGCAGAGATCACCTCTGAGAACACAATATGTGACAGAGTATAGCTGGATGAGTTTCAGGCAGTCAACATAGGGCATCTGGTTTAGGCCTGTGGTCATTTTGTGAGGTATGTATGCAGCCTCCCTACTTGTTGCAGATGTCTTGCGAGGTAAATACATAACAGGTCATTGTAATCTGTACTGGGTTTACTGAGAGATGCCTACAGTGGGACAATGGGCTCCTTTTCCTGGATGCAAAGTCCTTAGTGGGAGGTGTGCCACATAGGTGGGTTTCCTGACTGTTGTGACAATGTGGTTATCAAAGGTGACACCACTGTCCACCTGTATCCCTAAGTCTGTTATTACACTTTAGGTGTTTAGTGTACTGCCACCTATGTGGTACTTCACAGGTACATATCCCTTCCCAATGGGGATAACTATATATTTCATGGAATTGATCTTGAGGCCATGGCTTAGGCACCAAGCATGCCTTTCTGTAAGGCCCTTCTGTAGAATATCCACATCATGTGGGGATTCAGTATTGGCTCTCAGTGTGCAGTCATCTGCGAACTTTGTTTGATGGTGTCTCTTACTGTTGTACTGTACTTCAGAGCAGTAGATGTCGAACAATGGCGGTATCAGGACTGAACCCTAAGGTACTCCAACTGTCACTTGTCTGGGGCTCGGATTGGTATCACCTACATTTACAGTGTGGGTTGCGTCAGTACAGCAGTTGTCAGTGCATCGGGTGACATTGGGAGTAATGGCCAGCTTGATACATTTATCTAGGATTCCAGACTGGGGGATGGTGTTGAAGGGCTTGGGGAGGTACAGATAGGCTGTGTGAACCACCTTACCCTCGTCCACGGCTCTGGAGATGGATTCACACTTGTCATTCAGGTTGAGGTGACATGATTGCCCCTTCACAAACCAAACCTGGTTAGGGTCCAGTGTTTGCAGGTTGCCAATGCATTTGTTTTAATTTCCACAATAATACATTATATGGCCTTGCACAGCAGGCACATCATACTGCTGGGGCTGTAGTTCCCAGAATCCAAGGTGGATCCCCCCTTGTGGACTGAGATAATGGTAGCTGTGCGCCACACAGTGGGCACAGAGCCTGAGGTGTGGCTATGATTAAACATGGCACGTAGGTGAGGTGCAAGTGAAGTTTGCAGCTCATGTAGTACACAGCCCGGGATGTTGACTGGTCCCATGGCTGCTGTTGTCATAGCTCTGTAGAGTGTGGTTTTTGCCTTTGTGACAGTTATTACCAGCATATGGCAATCTATCCGTGTTGAGATGGGACCTTTGGGGGTTGGGGGGTGCAACTGGCACTGAATCAATCTGCCGGGATATTGGCAATATCCGTGGGAGAAGTAGATTTAGTACCATCTTGTTGTAGCTCACAGCAGTTCTGAGCATCGCTATTTAGATTCCTCACATAGCTATGGAACAGCTTGCAGTTGTCTTTGGCATCTGTGGCTATATTATGTTTGTAACTAGCTATGGTGGATGTTATGAGGGGGTCTCTGCCTCTTACTGTAGCTGGTAAAGGAGTATTTTGCATCCTGGAAAGTCCTTCATTTCTGCAAGAGTTTTCTCCTTTTGTTGTACAGTATGTTTATGGCAGGGGGCCACCACATTGGCAACCTTTTCTTGGATGGGGAGCATCTTGGTTCAGTATTGGATGGCACGATTCATGCACGAGTGGATGTGCTCATACAGTGTCTTCATGTATGATTTAGCAGTTGTCCTTTTATTTCCCTTCTGCATGGGTGTCATGATGTTAGTCACGTCTGACATGTGTAGCATGGCATTGGCTTTGGAGATGTGTGTTACAGAGGTTTCCTTACTGGGGTGTGGTAGAGGATGTTGATGTTAAGCGTGATTAGCTCATGCATACCTGACTACCGATGGGGTGACCATATGTGTGGAGCATTGATGTCACATGTTGGAAATGGGCAGATCTAGAATATTTGAGCCCCCGGTGGGACTATAGGTTACTTGATCCAGGGAATTGGGAATTATGACTTAAGAACCATTGGGCGCACGTGTTGGTATACAAGTAGTTTTCCCAGTTAATGGCAGGGTAGTCTAAATCACCCATTATGAGGGTGTTTGCTTGTATCATAATATTTCACAGTATGTTTTATACAATTTGGAATGCAGTCTAACCTACTGTTAGTTGCACCAGGGGTATTTCAGACACATTCTGTTGGGCAAGTAGCCTGGTTGTGTGAATATCCTTGGTGAATATGGACATTCCTCCACCATTATTGTTTTGGTCCTGGTTTGGTGGCCAACAGGTGTGGTGAGAGCTGTACCTGGTATTGCAGGGGTGCTCTCTGGAGGCTTGGATCAGGTCTCTGTTACTGCACAGTTATCAATGTTCTCCATTTGTAGGTGCATGTAGTGAGTGTGAATGGCCATAAAAACTTTGATCCCCACACACACACACACACACACACACACACACACACACACACACACACACACACACACACACACACACACACACAGTTTCACAGATGCCATGTCCGGGCATAGAACTCCTACCTAACTAGTTTATTACACTACAGCATTACTCAGCTATAGGATGTATCATGGAGACTACTGGGCTATTCCTTCCCCAAAGGTGTATTTCAAAGTGAAGGACATCAGCAGGCTTGCAAAAATGGGCACTGGAGGTTGTAGTGACTGTGAATGGCCTCAAATGCATTGCTCCCTATGCATTCAAACACACACAAACATCCACAATTGCCATGTCTGGGAATGGAACTCCTACCTAACTAGTTTATCACACTACAGCATTACACAGTTATAGGATGCACCATGGACATTACTGGGCTATTCATTCCCCAAAAGGTTATTTCAAAGTGAATGACATCAGCAGGCTTGCGAAAGAAGGGCACTGGAGGTTGTAGTGACTGTGAATGGCCTCAAAAGCACTGCTCCCTACACAGCCAAAAAAAGCACACACGCAAACACCCACACTTGCCATGTCTGGGAATAGAACTCCTACCTAACTAGTTTATCACACTACAGCATTAAGCAGTTATAGGATGTGCCACAGGGATTACTGGGTTACTCCTTCTCCAAAGGTGTATTTCAAAGTGAATGACATCAGCATGAATGACATCAGCATGCTTGCCAAAGATAGGCACTGAAGGTTGTAGTGATTGTCACTGGTCTCAAAAGCATTGTTCCCTTCACAGACAAACACACACAGTTGCCATGTCTGGGATTAGAACTCCTACCTAACTAGTACATCACACTAATGTATTATACAGTTATAGGATGCGCCACAGAGATTACTGGGCTACTACATCCCCAAAGGTGTATTTCAAGGTGAAGACATCAGCAGGCTTGCCATAGTAGGGCAATGGGGAGTGCAGTGTGTGTGCATGGGCCATAACCCATTCATCTAGAGGCAGACACACCACTCTCAGGCACACACAGGCTTATATTCCACAGGTACATGTATACAACTGCTAGATGACTACTGACTTGTACAGTCATGTTGCACAGTTAGCACTAGCACCACAGACACTATAATGCTGAGAGATCCCAGAGGCAAATGTCTGCTGTGATTGACATTTGCACATCATGTGGTTTTAACCAATTGGATATGTGCTGGGTGTGACAGGCACCAGGATGGAAGGCTCTTTGTCTCTGTCATTCTTTTCCACACATCTATGTATGTGTACTTTTGGCCTTTTATAGTGTGTTGTCCTTGGGTATATGTGTGTATTCCTTTCCAATGTGTGTGCAAAGCATGATTGGTGCATATTGAGGAGTGTATGCATTAACATTTGCAACTGTCAGATATGTATGGTCCACTGTTATTGCCAGACATGAGCTGAGCTTCATTTCTTTGTGTGTGAGCATGCCCATAATGACCTTTCAGCATTTTGTTGTCTGACATGGCTTTCATGTCTCTAAGTGTGGGAGCATGCCCAGTATGAACTTCTGAATTGAATGTGTGAATCCATTCCAGGTAGATTGTACTCCAGTGCAGACTTTTGTGTTTTACACCTACACCTAGAACACTGCTTATGCAGGATATCTGTAGATCAGTTGACAATATGGGGTCAAAATGGACAAAGGATAGTGGGTTACTTTAGGTAATTGTGTCTGTGCTGCTTCTGCTACATGGTCCTGGTTTTAGCAGAGATATTCAGACATATGCACTGTTATACACTGTGATGTTTTATGTCATCAAGTACTGTCAGGTAGACATATTTTCTTGCAGTGATGTCCTGGGGAACACAGGGTGAATGCAGCTGTGTCTAGTATTGTGGTCAGCAGCCCACATATTCTTACACACTCATGCCATTCTGGAGGGGAAGCTGCAGACACTTGCTGCTGGGTCTGTGTAAATGGTTCAGCACCTTGGTATGGTGGTGGCAGAGAATCCCATGCTTGTACATCCATCGACATGATAGTATGGCCACATCCTGCTGTGGCCATACCTCACAGCTGTACAGATTCACACAGGTTACCCAGAAGCAGGGGTCATAATTATGGACATTACCTCTACACATTGTGCTTTATGAGCAGTTTGTAGCCACCCATTCTTGTGTTTGCAGCCAGGGATAGTATGTGCACATGGCTGAGTTTTGGACTTCACACACTCCATGCCACCCATGCACCCCCCCCCCCCGTTATTATATCCTCTTCCGTACATTATGCGAACATTATCGGATATTTTCCCTATAGTTATCACCTCATCACAGCAGTAATTTGGTGTTGGTCCACAGTTCATGCAGTAGGACATGGTGGACATATTACTGTGATTTGTCCACATGGCCTTGCATTTGGGTTCTGTGGACTGTGCTATGTTGTTATTTGGGAGTCCATGACATAACATACATTGGCATAGCATATCGACATCAAGCAGGAATGGAAATCAAACCAGAAGTGGATAAAAACAAGGCAGCAACTGAATGTGCTAAAAAACAAAAGGAAGTATATAAGGTGAAGGACCAGGTGAGAAGGCAAGAAATGTGGAAAAAACATAAATATAGTTGCAAGTATAGAAAACTTCTGGAAGAGCCTCATGTTGATCAAGAACAAACGCAGGAATGGTTAAGGAGAGGTGAATTTACATCAAGAAATGAAAGGTTAATGTTGGCAGCCCAAGATAATGGGCTACGTACATGCTGGTTTACTAAGTCGATTGAACATGTGGGAGAAACAGACATATGTAGGTTTTGTGGAACCCACACCTTATTGCTGGTTGTGACTAATGGCAGAGGGACTGTTCACTGAAAGGAATAATAATGTGGTGAGATTGTTGCACTGGAGATTGTGCAAACATTATGGTATTGAAGTGGCTGAAAAACACTGGAAACATAAGCCACAGAGAAACAGAAAATGATGAAGTTTACGTCACATGGGATCACTCAATACCAACAGTCCAAAAGATAGATGCTAGAAAACCAGATATAGTGGACCAAGAAAAGAAGACAAAGGTAGCATCAATCATTGAAATCACCAAACCTAGTGACTATAGTGTCTTGCCTACAGAGAGACACAAAGTCATAAAATACTTTGATCTGCAGGCAGAAACGAGAGCCATGTGGAAGAATGATACCCAGGCAGTTCCAATAGTAGAGGAGCAACTAGTCTTATAAAAAAGAATTTACAATCATATTTAGATATGTTGCCAATTCATCTAATACCGTATGAATTACAGAAGAAGTCATTACTGGGCACATTGCAGGTGCTGCGAAGAGCTCTTTTGGCTAACATCAAAGAGTGAAACAACACTAATTTCATGAACTTTAATTGTACTTTGACTTAGGAATGAGGTCCATTCTTGTCATGGTATTGGAAACCCAAAAGACTTGGAGACATTAAAAATGGCAGTACGGGTGGGACACAGGCCTTTGGCAGAGGACTGTAGGTCATTTGGTAGTGATGCAGGCCAGTTGCAGCAGGCCATTGCATTCTGTCTGTTTGACAGTCCCAGACTGAGATACATTATATTCCCCTGTGGTGACAGGGTAGGTGTGCAAGGTGTTCATGCCAATACTTTCTGGCAGTATTGATCCAGTGGTGTGGATGCTGGCAGGGTTCTGCTTACAGTTAGGGTGACACCTGCATGGGACACCTGTTCTGAATGCTGCATTCTTTCACTATTGCCATACACAGGTGGGGGTCATATTGTACTCATTCCCAACAGCAGGAATAAGAGCAGAGAGGTACCTGTGGGTAGTGGTGGGGTGAGCTGAGTGCATATGTGCTATGGAGACTACTTGCATCTGACTCACAGATATGCATGGGGCATTCCACTTATGCTGGTTTGTGCAGGGGCATCAGCTGTTTTTCAATACATCATTCCTATGACCTTTGTGGTCTGCCAGTGTTTGGCCAGATGACATCAGTATTCCCTACTACAAGCACAGATAATGTTCTGCAGACCTGTATGTACAATTCAAGGGTGTTTTCATTTGACAGTTACATATTATACACTGTCTGTCCTGGGTACTTCCCCCTGTGTACTGCTTGTATATATGGGCCAACATTCATGCCATGTCCATCTTTCAGAAGGTGACACATATTAGTTGCAAACATTTACTATGGCTTACTGCTGGAATGTGTTATACCATGAAGCATTGTGTTTGGCACTGTAGTTGTGAGAACTTGGCCCTGTCATCGGCAGTACTGGGCAATGGCCACCAGGACAAAACTCACCATGCATACATACTGACCACTCTCACACAATATACAACACACACTAACCTAGTACACACAGACCTGCATATTGTACACATGCTACAATCTATCCTGCTACCTTGGCCAGCTCAGGTAATCTGTGCTCCACTGTTGTTATAACTACACATACATGTTGCTACATTTCTACATAGGATTGGGGGGGCTCACCTGTGTGTTACTACATATCTACATAAGATGGGGGGGCACACCTGACTGTTACTACATTTCTACATAGGATTGTGGGGAGGGGGCACACCTGACTGTTACTACGTGTCTACATAGGATTGTGGGGGGGCACACCTGACTTTCTACTACGTGTCTACATAGGAATGGCGGGACACACCTGACTGTTACTACATTTCTACATAGGACTGGAGGGCACACCTGACTGTTACTATATTTCTACATAGGATTGGGGGGCACACCGGACAGTTACTACATTTCTACATAGGATTTGGGGGGCACAACTGACTGTTACTACATTTCTACATAGGATTGTGGAGGGCACACTGGACTGTTATTACATTTCAACATAGGACTGGGGGCACACCTGACACTTGTACACATTTGCTATGACTGTACTCGTATGTCAGGTACTCCATTTCATTCTGTATTCTAACCTATCATGCTGACTAGAGGCATATCAGTGTACTACAGGTCTTAGGTTTGATTGACCTACATTTCAGTTTCTGACTTCTTACTCTTCAGAACTAACATCCCACTGCCTGACCTGTTGTAGTCTGTCTGTGTAGGCCTGGGAGGGGGGCTCCCATAGCCTTCAATCAGAGGCCTTAGCACAGCCTTTGTTTGTGCTTGTCTACACCTGTCCTGGCTGAGACTGTTGGGTATGTGAGCCTCCCTGACTGGCATGTGTGTGTCATATGGACACACATGTGGCCCAGCACATTTCCTGCAGTGAGTTTTGTCACCTTGTCTAGTACTGGCTGCTATGGTGACACCAGTATTTGTTACAGATGTCATACTGCCACTATATGTGTCTACTGTCTGCTGGCATCCCATTCAGCCACTCGATTCCCTTGCTTGCTTACATCCATACCATAGATAAAAGTAACAACACATACTACTACACTCGGCAGTTCGTAAGAAGAGTTACTTACCTTGTGGCTGTGCCAGTATTGAGGATGGTGCTGGAGGGCTGACTATGTCAGATGCACATAGTACACTCCCTATACATGGTTAAGCACAGGTAGTGTCATGTTTGACATCCCTTTTACTGTATGTGTGAGAGAAAGGTGTCATTCCCTGGGTCCCTACTGTCTCAGTGTATGTCTTATGCGTTGCCTCTTTGCCAAGGCTAGGTCATACTGGGCATGCCTCCTTCTGCCTACTGTGGCAGTCTCAGGTTGTTTCTCCTCTGAGTCACTCTGTGCCTGTGCAGGCCTTGGCAATGGTGGGGGCTGTGTGGCCCAGCCCCATGCTGTCCCTGCTGCAGCTGTTTCCAAAGGATCATATTGTGTAGCATGGCACATACAATGACAATTTGGGTACATGTAGCTGGTGAGTACTACAATGCTTCACTGGATGTGTCCAGCCACCGGAACCATGACTTGAGCATCCCAAACACATGCTCTATTATGATTCTAGTCTGTGCGTGTTCCTCATTATGGAGTTCTTGTTTGGGTGTGTGTGTGTGATGGGTGTCATCAGCCACGGCTACAGTGCATAACCAGTATCCCCCACTAGGTGACCGTAAGGGATGTCCCCATTGGCAAATCTGTGATACAGCTGTGTCAGATGCCAGATGTGGGAGTCATGATCGCTTCCAGGACAGCCAGCACACACATTCATTATAATGCCTTGGGCATCACACACAACCTGGCAGTTGATGGAGGAGAAGCCCTTGCAGTTGATGTAGACTCTACCCTGCTCACCAGGTGGTACTTTGATGCATATGTGCATGCAGTCTATAGCATCCACTACCTCAGGGTATTCTGCTATTTGGTGGAAGAGATGCATATTGTTGGCCAATGCCTCATGGGTGTTGAGGAAATATACATGCTCACCAGCATGTGCTGACATGGCATCCCAGAACTGGTGGAGTACCCTGAACGCTGATGCCTGTGAGAATCCCATGATATCCCCAGTTGGCCTTTGGAAGGTACCTATGGCTAGTATTCTTAGGCTTACACATACCTTGGTATCCACTTGGATGGGTTCTCGTCTGTTAGTTCTGTGTGTCAGGTGTGGCTGGCACAGCTCAACAATTTGCTGTAGGAGGTCCCTGTCCACCCTATAGTGCTCCACTATCTCCAGCTCATGTAGCCCCTGGTAGGTTACCCTGGGTCTGTGCACTCTTCTCCATCTCCTCACAGTGGGTTGGTTGACAACATTCTCATCCTCACCACCCTCTCAGCCTCTTTCACATGTTGACGTATGATAGCTGCTGCAGCCCCTATCATTTTGTTCTTTTTGTTTGCTAAAATTTCCCCGCTTGTGTACACCAGTGGTGTATAGTATGTGGGAAAAAACAGAGGGAAAGGTGTTTGCATAGTTTATAGTAGTGTGCTGGGCTGGGCTGCTGCCTGTGTAATTGGCTGATTCTGATACATTTCACCTGCCAGCTATGCTAGTTCTCCTTGATTACCTTCCTACTGCTGTTTTCCCTACCCATTGCCTTCCTGTGTAAGCCCGTGGGTGTGCCACACAAACACAGTGCTCAAATGTGCACAGAGCTGCTATTTCCTGGTTTACTTTTTTTTCCTTTAAATCCTGGTGTGTGGCACGCACACCCACTTAGGCAATGTAAAGAGTGCTAGGCAGCCACAGATACACCCTCTTGCTTAGCTCTGCTAAGCTAAAGGCAAATCTGAGCAATAGGGCTCCAGTACGCTTACAGTATGCCTGCACACACCACTATGATGTCAGCTAACTCTTAGGCTTGAATAATGCTATTCCTGCACTTACACGGTTGAGTGCTGGCTAGCATTGAGGGAAATCTGGGAGTCAGTCTAATTCCCCTCATTTGCATAGAATTTCCTGCTAATGCATAGTTACAGGTCCCACACTGAGCCTTCCCCCTTAGCAACCACTATTCACTGGCCATGTTGTCTTTTGCATGCCATTTAGTATAATGGCAAAACAGTGATTTTGGTTAAAATGCTTATTTCAGTTTTGTTTTGTCATTTTCGGCCTGATCCTGTTTACACACCACTGCCCTACATTTAAACAGTCAAAATCAGCTAAAAAAATTAAGTTTTTTTTTTTGCCAACTGTTTTCCATGCCAATGGCCATATATTTGGCTAATGGCATGCTTTAAACATACTACACATACTATACACCCTTTATTAGGAGCTGTCATGTCTTCGTTTTGTAGTTTGCAATAATGTACTCGATTACTAACCGAGTACATTTCTGCACACTACACTAGTCCTGCATGGCCAGCTGACAGCTTCCTGGATCACAAATTCAAATCATTTGCATGGTTTTCACTTGCAAATGGAGTCATTTGCGTACAGGAGGTGTGTCCATGCAGGAATAGTGCAGGAGCACTCATGCACGTCCCTGGTCATATTGCCTCAAAGAGCTTCTGCACTTTTCCTGCACGCCGTGCAGGGCTTGCTGAATCCGGGTGTGTGTGTGCCTGTGTGTTGTGTGTCTGCTTCCAGAAGAATAGGTTTTGGCCCATGCACTAACACTGCACTACCCATTGCCATACTATGGCAAGCCTGCTGATGTCTTCACCTTGAAATACACCTTTGGGGAAGGAGTAGCCCTATAAGCTCCTTGGCATGTGCTATAACTGCATAATGCTATAGTGTGATGTAATAGGTAGGAGTTCTAATCCCAGACATGGCAACTGTGTGTGTGTTTGTGTAGAGATCAATGCTTTTGAGGCCATTCACACTCATTGCAATTTCAAATGCCCTACTTTAGCAGTGCTGCTGATGTCATTCACTTTGAAATACACCTTTGGGGAAGGGGTAGCACAGTAAGCTCTGTGACCCATCCTATAACTGTGTAATGCTGTAGTGTGATGTACTAGTTAGGTAGGAGTTCTAATCCCAGACATGGCAACTGCAAAACTTTGTGTGTGTTTGTCTGTGTAGCAATCATTGCTTTTGAGGCCATTCACAGTCACTACAACTTCCATTGCCCTACTTTGGCAAGCCTCTTGATGTCATTCACTTTGAAATACTCATTTTGGGAAGGAGTAGCCAAATAAGCTCTGTGGTGCAAGCTATAACTGTGTAATGCTGTAGTGTGGTGTACTAGTTGGGTAAGAGTTCTAATCCCAAACATGGCAACTGTAAAACGTTTTGTGTGTGTGTTTGTGCAGGGATCAATGCTTTTGAGGCCATTCACAGTCACTACAACTTCCATTGCCCTACTTTGGCAAGGCTGCCAATGTCATTCACTTTGAATTACACCTTTGGGGAAGGAGTAGCCCAGTAAGCTCTGTGGTGCATCTTACAACTGCGTAATGCTGTAGTGTGATGTACTAGTTAGAAAGGAGTTATTTTCTCAAACATGGCATATATAGACCTTTGTGTGTATGTGTCTGTATCAATGCTTTTGAGGACCTTTCATACTCACTACAATTTCAAATGCCCTACTTTGGGAGGCCTGTTGATGTCATTCACTTTGAAATACACCTTTTGGGAAGAAGTTGCCCAGAAAGCACCGTGGCATGTCCTATAACTGCATAATGCTGTAGTGTGATGTACTAGTTAGGTAGGAGTTCTAATCTCAGACATGGCAACTGTGTGTGGGGATCAATGTTTTGTGGCAATTCCCAGACACTAGTCACTCCTACAAATGGAAAATATCAATATCTGTGCAGTAACAGAGACCTGATCCAAGGATCCAGAGAGCACCCCTGCAATACCAGGTGCAGCTCTCACCATACCTGTCAGCCACCAAACCAGGACCAAAACAATAAAGGTGGAGGAGTGTCCATATTCACCAAGGATATTCACACCACCAGGCTATTTGCCCAATGGTATGCGTCTGAAATTCCCCCGATGCAACTAACTCTAGGTCATACTGCAATTCAAATTGTATAGCTTACTACAGATCCCCCATCATGCCCCATGATTCCCACTTCACCTTTCGAAACATACTGGGAAATATGATACAACCAAACACCCTAATACTAGGTGACTTTTACAGTACCCTGCCATTAACTCAGAAAACTACTTGTGTATCAACACATGTGCCCAATGGTTCTTGGAAGTCATAATCCCAATTCCCTGGATCAAGTAACCCATAGTCCCACCAGGGCCTCATAAATCCTTGACCTGGTCATTACCAACATGGGAAATCAATGCTCCACACCTATGGTCACCCCATCTGTCATCAGTTTTGCCCATAAGCTAATCACCCTTAACCACTTCCCTCCCCCACACCCCAGTAAGGAAACCTCTGTAACACACATCTCCAAAGCCAACGTCATGCTACACGTCAGACATGACTAACGCCATAACACCCATAAAGATGGGAATTGAAAGGACGACTGCTGAATCCTACATGAAGGCAGTGTACAAGCACATCCACTCGTGCATGAATCGTGCCATCCAGTATAGAACCAAGATGCTCCCCAACAAGAAAAAGAAGCCAATGTGGTGGCCCCCTGCCATAAACATACTGTACAACAAAAGGAAGAAACTGTTGCAGAAATGAGGGAATTTCCAGGATGCAAAATACTCCTTTACCAGCCACAGTAAGAAGCTGAGATCCCTCATAACATCCACCAAAGCTAGTTACGAACATAATATAGCCAAAGATGCCAAAGACAACTGCAAGCCGTTCCACAGCTATGTCAGGAATCTAAGTGGCAATGTTCAGATCTGCTCTGAACTGCAACAGGATAGTATTAAATATACAACTCCCAAGGATATTGCCAATATCTTGGCAGATTGATTTAGTACCAACTGCATCACTTATCACTGAAAGATTGTCAGATTCCAGTAATAATGGCCACATAGGAAAAAAACACACTGTCCAGAGCTAAGACAACAGCAGCCATGGGACCAGTTAACATCCTGGGCTGTGTACTACATGAACTACAAAATGAACTGGCACCTCACCTACCTGCCATGTCAACTCATAGCCACATCTCAGGCTTTGTGCCCACTGTGTGGCACACAGCTACAGTTATCCCAGTCCACAAGGAGGGATCCACCTTGGATCCTGGGAACTACAGCCCCATCAGTATGATGTGCCTGATTTGCAAGGCCATGAAATGTATTATCATGGAAATTAAAAACAAAGAAATTGGTAGCCTGCAAACACTAGATCCTAACCAGGTTGGGTTTGTGAAGGGCCGATCATGTCACCTGAACCTGATTGACAACTTTGAATCAGTCTCCAAAGCTGTGGACGAGGGTAAGGTGGTTCCCACAGCCTATCCGGACCTCAGAAAGGCTTTCAACACCATCCCCAGTCTGGAATCATAGATAACTGTACCAAGCTGGCCATTAATCCCTATGTCACCCGATGGGCTGCCAACTGCTGTACTGACAGAACCCACACTGTAAATGTAGGTAACACCAACTCCAGCCCCAGACAAGTGACAGTTGGAGTACCTCAGGGTTCAATCCTGGGACTGCCCTTGTTTGGCATCTACTGCTCTGAAGTACAACATGGTACAACATGCCAACACTAAGGGACTCTGGCAAACAAAGGTCGCAGATGACTGCACACTGGGAGCCGATACTGAATCTCCCACATGATGTGCATATTCTACAGAAGGGGCTTACAGAATGAGATGCTTGGTGCCTGAGCCATGGCTTCAAGATCAATGCCAAGAAATGTATAGTTATCCCCTTTGGGAAGAGACATGTACCTGTAAAGTACAACATAGGTGGCAGTACACTAATCACCTAAAGTGTGATAAGAGACTTAGGGACAAAGGTGGACAGTGGTCTCACCTTTGATAACCACATTGCCACAACAGTCAGTAATTCCACCTATGTGGCACACCTAGTCACTAAGGGCTTTACATCCAGGAAAAAAAAGGCCATTGTCCCTCTGTAGTCATCTCTCAGTAGACCCAGTACAGACTACAATGGCCCATTAGGTATGTACCTCACAAGGCATCTGCAACACCTAGAAAGGCTGCAGATGCAAAATCTGAATGTAATGCTACTCAATGCTAGAAGTCTAAACCTCAAAATGCACTCTCTCGAGGCACTCCTAAAAATGGAGAACATCGATATCTGTGCAGTAACTGAGACCTGGTTCAAGGCTCCAGAGAGCACCCCTGCCATACCAGGCTACAACTCTTACCACACTTTTCGGCCACCAAACCAGGACCGAAACACTAAAGGTGGAGGAGTGTCAGTATTCACCAAGGATATTCACACCACCAGGCTAGTTGGCCAACACAATGTGTCTGAAATTCTCCAAGTGCAACTAACACTAGGTAAGACTGCAATCCAAATTGTAGCTTGCTACAGATCCCCCACCATACCCCAAGATTCTCACTACACCTTTCTAAACATACTGTAAAATATTAAGATAGAACCAAACACCCTAATACTGGGTGATTGTAACTACCCTGCCATTAACTGGGAAAACTACTCATGTTCCAACACCTATGTGCAACGGTTCTTGGAATTCATAAATTCCAACGCCCTGGATCAACTAATCCATAGTCCCACCAGGGGCTCCAATATCCTAGACCTGGTCATTACCAACATGGGAAATCAATGCTCCATACCTATGGTCACCCCCTCGTTAGTCAGGTCTGACCATAAGCTAATCACCCTTAACATCCACATCCCACCCCCACCCCCCCAGTAAAGAAACCACCATAAAAAAACTTCTCCAAAGCCAACTTCATGCTACTCAAGTCAGAAGTGACAAACTTCATGACACCCATGCAGACGGGAACTGAAAGTTCAACTGCTGAATCCTACACTAAGGCACTGTACGAGCACATCCACTCATGCATGAATCGTGCCATCCCAAATAGAACCAAAATGCTCTCATCCAAAAAAAGGAAGCCAATCTGGTGGTCCCCTGCCATAAACAAACTTTACAACAAAAGGAAGAAACTTTTGCAGAATCCCAGGATGCAAAAAACTCCCTTACTAGCCTCAGTAAGAAACTGAGATGTCTCATAAAATCCTCCAAAGCTAGTTACAAAAATAAAATTGCCAAAGATTCCAAAGACAACCACAAAGCATTCTATAACTATGTCAAGAATCTAAATGGCAATGCTCAGATCTGCTCTGAGCTAAAACAGAATGGCATTAAATATACCGATCCGAAGGATATTGCCAATATCCTGGCAGATCGATTCAGTGCCAACTTCACCCCCCTCTCACCCCCTAAATGGCCCATATCAATACCGGAAGATTGCCAAATTCCAGTAATAACGGCCACACAGGTACAAAACGCACTCTCTAAAGCCAAGAATACAGCATCCATGGGACCAGATGACATCCCAGGCTGTGTACTACATGAACTACAATATGAACTGGCACCTCACCTAAGTGTCATGTTTAATCATAGCCTCACCTCAGGTTTCGTGCCCACTGAGTGGCGCAGAGCTACAGTTATCCCAATCCACAAGGGGGGATCCACCTTGGATCCTGGAAGCTACCGTCCCATCAGTCTGACAAGCCTTATCTGCAAGGCCATGGAGCGTATTATCATGGAACTTATAAACAAAGAAATTGGCAACCTTCAAACATTGGACCCCACCCAGTTTGGGTTTGTGAAGGGCCGATCTTGTCTCCTGAACCTGATTGACTTCTTTGAATCAGTCTCCAGAGCCATGGACAAGGGTAAGGTGGTCCACACAGCCTATCTAGACCTTGACAAGGCCTTTGACACCATCCCCCACTCTGGAATCATAGATAAACCTACTAAGTTGGGCATTAATCCCTATGTCACCCAATGGGTTGCTAAATGGCTTACTGATAGAACCCACACTGTAAAAGTAGCCAACTCCAAATCCAGCTCCAGACAAGTGACAAGTGGAGTACCTCAGGGTTCAGTCCTGGGGCCGCTCTTGTTTGGCATCAACTTCTCTGAAGTACAGGTCAACACTAAGGGACTCTGGCTAACAAAGTTTGCAGATGACTGCAAATTGGGAGCCATTATTGAATCCCCAAATGATGTGGATACTCTACAAAAGGGCCTTACAGAAACAGATGCTTGGTGCCAGAGCCATGGGCTCAAGCTCAATGCCAATAAATGTATTGTTATCCCCTTTGGGAAAAAAACATGTATCCATGAATTACCATATAGGTGGCAGTACACTAAACACAGAAAGTGTGATAAGAGACTTAAGGACACAGGTGGACAGTGGTCTCACCTTCGATAACCACATCGACACAACATTCAGGAAATCCTTCTATGTGGCACACCTCATCACGAAGGGCTTTTCATCCAGAAAAAAGGAGGTCATTGTCCCACTGTACTCATCCCTCATTAGACCCATTATAGAATACAATGCCCTATTTGGTATGTACCTCTCAAGACATCTGCAACAACTGGAAAGGCCTCAGAAATACCTCACTAAAAGAATCACAGGCCTAAAGCAGATGCCCTACGCTGACCACATTAAAAAACTCCAGCTATACTCTGTCGCATATTGTCTACTCAGAGGCGATCTCTGCTTAACATACAAGGCCATGTCAAACCCAGAGCTGTTGGACATTATACACTTAAAGAAATCCCAATCCCTCAGAGCTACACGCTCCAGGGATCTAAACCTTGTCATCACAATAAACAAAACATGCTGGAGGGATAGGTTCCTGACCCAGAGACTCCCCAGACTCTGGAATAGATTGCCCATACATGTCAAGCAGAGTGCCTCTTTGGACCTCTTCAAGAGGAACCTTGACGATTGGATGGGAGAAAGGAAATTCACCCCAGGGATCACGTCAGTCGCCCTGCTAGACAGGGGTCCAGGAAAGTAAATAATGTGGGAAGAAATAGCCAGGGAATTGTTATGGCTAGGCTTGTATAGGCCCTAGGGCTGATAGCCTAGTACCAACCTATGAACCTATAAACCTAAGATATGCCTCACTAAAAGAATCACAGGCCTAAACCAGATGCCCTATGCTGACCGTCTGAAAATCATCCAGCTTTACTCTGTCACATATTGTGTACTCAAGAGGTGATCTCTGCTTAACATACAATGCCATGTCAAACCCAGAGCTGTTGGACATGCTACACTTAAAGAAATCCATACCCTCACAGTCACATGCTCCAGGGATCCAAACCTTGTCATCACAATGAACAATACATGCTGGAGGGATGTGTTCCTGACTCAGAGACTCCCCAGACTCTGGAATAGACTGTCCATACATGTCAAGCAGACTGCCTCTTTCGACCTCTTCAAAAGGAACCTGGATGATTGGATGGGAGATAGGAAATTTGGGGCTCATTTAAGTTGCCCTGCTAGACAGAGGTCCTGGGAAGTAAATATAGTGGGAAGATATAGCAATGTAATTGTTATGGCTAGGCATGTATATGCAGTAGGGCCGATAGCCTAGCACCAACCTATGAACCTATGACCTACACTTTCCATTGCCCAACCTTGGCAAGGCTGCTGATGTCATTCACTTTGAAATATACCTTTCAGGAAGAAGTAGCCCAGTAATCTCCATGGCATGTGCTATAACTGTGTAATGCTGTAACATGATATACTAGTTAGGTAGGAGTTCTAATCCCAGACATGGCAGCTGTAAAACTTTGTGTGTGTTTGTCTGTGTAGGAATCAATGTTTTTGAGGCCATTCACAGTCACTACAACTTCCATCTCCCTACTTTGGCAAACTTGATGAGGTCATTCACTTTGAAATACACCTTTGGGGAAAGAGTAGCCCAGTAATCTCCATGGTGCATGCTATAACTGTGTAATGCTGTAGTGTGATGTATTAGTTAGGTAGGACTTCTAATCCCAGACATGGCAACTGTAAGACTTGATGTGTGTGTGTGTGTGTGTGTGTGTGTGTGTGTGTGTGTGTGTGTGTGTGTGTGTGTGTGTGTGTGTGTTTATCATATGTATCCTGTGTAGAGGTAGCTGTGAGGTTGTATTAACAGGACTCATTGTGGAGTGGGTTTTGCAAATTTCTTATATAGTGAGCCTATTATATGTCACAGTGTCCACCTTACAAGGATAACAGATGTCAAACATTGCAGAAAGGCTGGGGTAGACAATCCATACCCCTACATGTGACATCATGGTTTGGGGAACAATATAGGCAACCCTTATATTACCCAGAGAACACTCTCCACCCATGTCTCATACACAATCACACTTGGCTAGGCAACAACCACTATGTCAGTAGTTCACTGCATATTGCCCACAGATAGTAACCATGTTGTGATTGCAGTGGACTACAGAGGAAATGGCACCCTGTCACATCCCAACAATAGAAAATCATTGCATACAGTGCTCCTTCTCTATAATCCCCACTGGATGTCTGCAACAACTGTAGAGCCAGCAAATGTAACCCACAAAGGACATACCATGCCTTATACACATGCCCTGTATGGACAGATGCCACTGACACCAGTGAATACCTGTATCATGCTGCCAGTGCAGGGTCAACCTGGTGTTCATTGCCAGTTCTCAAAACATGAGGTCAGGAATGGCACATCTGATGATAATCTGTCTACACTACATGCCCCTGACACCCCAGGTACACTTGCTCATGTCACAGCACATGCATGTCGGATGTGTACACATCCCACATACTGTCCATGTTATGGAATATAGAACACATACATGGCAAGCATTGCACAGTACTGGCCACCCACAATAGTAGCCCAGATGACTGGATGGTGAATACAATACCCACCTGTGTGGGCCAATCCAGACACTACCCCTGAGCAACAATGCAGACCATTGTCAGGTGGCCTGATGCCAAAATATACCCTATACCTAGGCTTGTACAGCCTTCTGGCACAGTCAACCACTACACACCTGTGAAGCAATGCACCCATACATGTCCGTACTTACAAACCTGTG
>NC_056728.1:1182264750-1182279750 GCF_019279795.1 Protopterus annectens
TGATTGGTTGGGAAATAGGAAATTCACCCCGGGGATCACCTCTGTGGCTCTGCTTAATAGGGGTACAGGAAAATAATTTTCTTGGGTGGCGAAAGCCAGGGAACCTTTTTGACTAGACTTGTATAGGCCCTAGGGCTGATAACCTAGTACCTACCTATGAACCTATGGATAATGATCTGACATGTGGAAAATAACTGTAGACTGCTGTGTGTATAGCACATGTCAGTGTGGGCTGCCGTCATGTAGTAATGGCATACCTATCTGTGTCAGATATCTGTCAGCACATTCATCCTAATGCGTAGCTGGTTGGTGAGCTGATGTCTATCAGTCCCTATACAGATGTCAGGTATCCATCTTGGATATGTACAAGCAATCTATGCTGGACTGATACTGACATGTCTGCCCAGCTGTGTTATAAATGCCACAGATAGGACTCAACAAACTGTATGCACCACATGCCATGGATACCACAACTATACTACCACAGTCAACAGAACATGTTTGGGTACAGGTCTCCAAGACAGACACTAACCCTGTTATGTAATACATGTCAACTGGAGCACCTCACCGGCCCTCTTCAGGAGGCATCCAGATGATTGGCTGATGCATGTCACTCTCACCCAGAGAGTCAGAACAGTGGTGTCTGTTGATAGATGGCCTGCTGGCACATGGCAGGTGGCATGATACCACTGTACACACATCCCCTACACTTGCCTTCTCTCCATGGACAATAGCCTGGAACATACCTATGAACACCTACACCAGTCCACCCCAGTACTGACAAATGTGTACATGTGCATTACTGAGAATATCAGTGAATGTGTGTTTGTACACCTGTAGTTGGGAATACCCTGAGGTCCTTCAGACCCACCGCACCACACATTGTCATAGTTAGATGTGGCTGCTGCTGTACTGGACATTACATGTACCTTGTTATGCTCCTCTCCCTAACGGCTACCTGGGCCTTGTAGTGTCAGCACAACACTGTTGTACAAATGGGTTGATAGGCATGGGAAACCCACTGAGTTCTGGCAAGTGTGTGTATGTGTGCATGTGTGTATATGTGTAGGGTACAGCATTCCAAGGCCACATACTCCTATTACAATATGCATTGCCACACAGTATTAGGGATAGTGATGTTGCTGCTCATAGGAGAGACATGACAATGCATCACCCTACTATGCCTGTGGCATGTGCATTAGATGCATATCCCTGTAGTAGCACTCTTGGGATGGACAAGGGGTTGTATTGCAGTCTTGGTCAATGTGTGATTGTGGATATGTCAGAGTGTCATCATGGGTTCCAGTGTGTACAATATCCACAGTGGGGTGTGGGTGCTGGGTATACTGTCATTACACCATGGTACCCCCAGTACATGTCCCATGTACCACTGTATGGTGACCACTGTCACCATCAACCATACAGGTAACTGATAACACTATCCAGCCCAGTTATTCATGTACTGTGTGGAACCTACCTGTAACACAATGGACACACTGACAAGATAGTTAGCACTGATAGGCCCAGGTCTTTCAGATGTGTGTCTGTTATGTGTTTGTCAATGTGTGTATGATTGCATGTCACACTATGTATTGTCCATATACAACCATTACATCCCCCATTACCATACTGCACATGTCTGGGGATGTTCTGCATGTAACATGTAACCTGGAACACAACTCATCCTAAACACTGTGTGGTGTGTGCACTTAAAGCCACACACATTAGTAGCACTACATACCTAGGTAGTGGTCTAGTCCCAGTGTTGCCAAGTAAGAGTGTGCATGTGTGTGGAGGGATCTACTTCAGGTTGCAGAATATACATGTCCCAGGGGGTATTCTGTCCAATAACTGCATAACATGTCACAGGTATCATGCTGTGGAAATACATTCCATTACACCTACTGCTAGTTGTGTAAATGGCCTCTTCCCCACTGTATAGGTGTGCAGCGATACTGGGGTTGGTATATATAGCTGGGTGTGGCTGTTGTGGACACAGCCAACATCATTGCAGTTGAGTGTATCCCCCCGTGTAGCTGGTCGTAATACTGTACAGTTCATGTTAACAGGTCAGGTATTTATCTTTCACATTCTCTGTGGTTCTACATCACCTCTCACCCTCCAAAGGGTATGGGTGTGCCACCCACACCAGCACACATATGCTTACCATGTTGAGGATTGCACTACATTGGGGAAGAGGACATATACCCTGCCGGTACCATCATTAATGACATTAAACTAGCGGACTGCTTATTCCACAATGTGTTGTTCTGTATAGTCTGGCTTGGTGGAATTACACAGGCTACAATGGTTTCCTTACACAGCTACATACATCCAAGTGTAGAGTATTCTCTGTGTAGTGAATCAACACCAAAGCCTCTGTGTGTATTATACACAAACATGTGGTGCGTACAACCCAGTACAACTAGCATTGTCCACTGTAAAAGGGCTGCTAACAGCAGCCACCATGCACTCACCTGTATATACCACCCCCAGATCTTTTGGCCATGTGGCACAGGCAGTAACTGTTATACAGACCTGTGACATGTGTTCACCTGTACCCAGGATGCCAAGATGTCACCACAGTGCCATACCCCTTGTGAGATATGACAGCAGACCATCTTCCTGCTGACACATGGACAACTACAACACAAACGGAGAATATTATGTTGAACACAATCACTCAGTGTTAATAACAGCTATAATGCATCATGGCTGGACAGCTATACTTCCTGACATGTAAGCACAAAAAATTACTGCTGACAACATGTTACACATCAGTACATTGGTACACTGTAGTACAGTCACCATGTGCATCAGAACCATATTAGCCTGTCCCTGCATCGATGTTATGGACAGGGATGTGGCACAGGTATCATATGCACAGAATGTGGTGTTGGTTTCCCAGAGACCTAGGCTGGGCTATACGTTTGACATCATGTGTGTAAGTGAGGGTTTTTAATTATTGATATGGCCGTGGTGATGTGGTGTGTGTAGGTATGGGGTTGCCCTAGGTCTGTTTGTATTGTGTGTGAGTATATACGCACACAGTTCTGCCATGTGGCTGCCTTATACAGGTGTTGGTTGGACAGCTGCAGATGATACCTTGCAGGGTGTGCAGTTCAGCATCTCCAGCCACGAACATGAGAACTGTGCCTGCCAGGGTATCCACGGGCATGTCCAGGTACAATTCTCGATATGGTACTCTCCCCTGTTGATGACATATGCCTGCTGGAACCAGTTCCCTCCTAGGACTGGCCAGGGCCATGTGTACGTGGCCTGGTGTGGTGTGGACAGCACCCCCCTGCAGTGCTGGGGCTGGTACTGCTACTATGGGAGCGGCTTGGTGTCCTTGCACATCCACATCAACCACCAGCTGTTCGTGTTGCTGGACTACATCCATGTAGCCATCACACCACTCCCACCACATGCTCTAGCATGGACAATCCATGGTCGGGGAGTCCTACCATCTCACCCTACCGTCTATCCATGACCTCTATAAAATAATGGAGGGCACCTGCAAGATCACAGATGTCAGTTACAGCTGAAAGAGTAGCCCTCTGCAGCCTCAGACCCTGCCTGGTGTACCATTCGTTACATGCTTGCTCCTCCATGACAGTCTGAAATCTGCATCTGGTGGTACCAGATGTGGCACTTCTGCCAGGGGAACAATAACCAGCAACCCTGTCCATCTGCCTATGTGGTACCCTGCTGGACATCCAGCTATGGCTGCTGTGTCCAGACACAGCAGCCATAGATACCACACTGTCCTGTGCAATGCCACCAACCACCAACTGTTCCTTTGATATGGCCACTGGTGATGGGGTATCTATAGGCACTGTGACTGTCAGCGGGGATGGGGTGGATAACAGGGGGATGTCAAACAATGGTGCAATTTCAGCCACTGACAGCCCCGCCTGTGCCTTAAAACACCTATCATCATTTTCAGTGTCTGTATGGACACCAATATCAGATTGCCTGCAGGAGGGACCCTGACCAACCTCGCACCTGTGAGGGGAAAACAAAAAATGCACTTTAACACCTGTATGTCATTGCTTAACAGTACACACACACACACACACACACGTGCACGCCCACACACACACACCCTGACATTCCATCATAATACTTACCTGTCCCTGAGTTTATAGACTATCCCAAGATTATTTTCTTAAGTTCCCCATCCTGCATCACACTTAGAAACTTACACTAATTAATACCAATCATTGACATATCTTTCTTCTAATTGTCTAGACAAGTGATCACAAAATGTAACCTGTTACTCCATTACCTCTTTGACTTGATTGGAGTTGGTTTTGCAAGGACTCACTGCTGTTATCCAGTGTTCATCCTGGGTTTGTCCAGACATCATGAGCATGGCCCCCATATGTTAGGGGCTACTGCAGTCACTCAATAATGTCACACACTGGAGTGTCATACATAACTATTGCTCAGTAGATGCAAGATCTGTTGCTCAATTAACTTATTATGTGGACAACAGTAATATTTGGATACACTCACTGGTGTTGTCTAGTAATTCCCCAATGCATCTGTAGTGCTGTATAAGTGGGTATTCTTTCACCTTTCAGCTCATTGCAATTATAACACTATACCTGGTGTCTAGTTTCCCTCCCAATTCATGTTCCATGCTACAGACCCCTCCCAATTCATGTTCCATGCTACAGACCTTATTATACTATCCGTTGTCCTGAGATTACATGTCAGACAAGTATTTCTGTTGTCTCATGTGCAGTCCATGTCCATGTACTGCACAATTTCAAAGGGAAGTAGAGATGTAGGAACAAACCCACAATCACACATGTGCATACATGGACACACACACAAACACTCACACACATACACACACACATCCTACATACATCAACTGCCCTCCACTCCACCATATTGCACTTACAGAGAAAATAACCCCCACCACACAATCAAAAACACACACACACAGACACACACAGACACACACACACACACACACACACACACACACACACACACACACACACACTTACTTACAGGTGAGGTTGCACGAAGATATTACACACAGACCTCCCATTACCAATCTGTCAACATGCATAACATATGGTACTCAACAGCATGCAGTGCAGCTATAGTCAGTACATGCTAGCAACAGTATACATGTGTGTGATGCATGGGCTGTGTTAGTAAGTGATGCCCCTTCCCCTGGAAAACACTGCATCCATGTACAGAGTATTGCTGTGCACCTGTTCAGCACCCTGCCATGTACTGTGTAACATACCTCACAGGTGTACACACCATTGCTGAATGTGTATTTCTGTGTCAGTTATGTCTGCTCTGCTGCTCACAGTCCCTATGTGTTTGTCTGACACATACCTGAGATGATATGTGGACAGATGTCATTTGCGAATGTCTGATGTCTGATTTACAGATATCATCATCAGAGGTGCATGTATGACCAATACAATTACACTGACAACCGTCAAACCTTACCATGGCTATGGGGAGTGTACACACCCTTATTGATATGATGCCCTCTTCCATGATATGCCATGGGACCACACTACTGCATATGTTAACATTACATGAGCCTGATATGTGACATATGACCTGTACAATCAAATGCAGTGTCAAACAAATGTGTTCATTGTGCTGATGCTGATTGAGATGCATACATTTCGTGGGTGCATTTGTGTGCACGTCCTTATCATGATGGTTTGTTGCACCTACTGTTATGTGTACTACAGCAGTCACTATTCCTGGCAGGGGTATTCTAGCATGGGCCATCTGCATTTGTCAGTATTTAGTCAGTCTGCCCTACACATGTCCCCCAACTCTGCATGATTGCAAGGTCAACTCATGTGCACATCCCTTGGAATTCACACACTGCTGTCACTATTACTGTGGAGTCATGGTTATGTCTGCCACAGTTCCTGACCCTGACTGTGTGCAGCTACAGCCATTTGTAGCATCCTATGGATCCCTGCTGTAGTGCACTGTTGTGTCATGATGACCCCCCCCCACCTTCAGCCTTTTTGCAGATGCTTGACAACTATGGCCTACACATGTCAGTTTGCAGTGTCCAGAACTCTGAGCACATGTAACAGCTTAGTCCCAGCTAATGAATGGCAAACATACAGGTGCATACTAGCACCAGCATGGTACAGATGGGGATGGTGGTCCTGAGGTGGGGTGAGGTGTTGGCTGTGCAGCACATGTATCTTACTTGATACTGTCTGTAGGTTTCCAACATGGTCTTGGTACACCAGTACACATTGTAATGCATGCCTTTTGGGGACATTTTCTGTTATGCATACACTACCTGTAGAGAGGCCTTGTTTCCTGTGGTACAACTGTCCCATCTGATTACCCCAACCCATGTATGTTGAGTCCAGGCAATTGCTAATGTGGGTACTGCACAGCTAGTACTTGCTAGACATTCCTGCAACTCCCTCAGTGTTGTAGCATATTACTAGGCAGCCTGCATGACCAGTTTGCTACATGTGACATCATCTGTCTTGGATGGCCATCTGTTTATTTCCTAAATTATTCCTGTCCCATACATCCACGCCACATTCATGACTGTTGAATGAATTTAACATTGAACACAACAAATACCTCTTGTCTATCCATAAATGCAACGTTACCATCACAGAGGAAACGCTGTGCAAAAACATGTAAAATTTATCTTTTTATTTTAAAATGAAATGGAATTTACTCCATCAAGTTAGAATAGTTAAGCGCTTTCGCCCACTGTATGTGGGCTTCATCAGAACAAAGTTACCAGCTGTCACAAACGTTTAAATAACTTTTTAGGCGCCAAAAATTCAATAGTGGTCCGTCCTTAAAGTGATATAGCTTAATATGCATCTTTGTATGTTTATACTATGTTACACTTTTGAAATTAATTAATAAACAATATAATAAAAAAAAATACTTAAAAATGTATACTAGATCCTTTTACTTATAATTGTAAAGTTTACATTTTGTATTTAGATCCTAATATGTATATGAATTCTAAATATATATGAAAAAGTATTTGTTATACAAAAATGTTTGGCAAAATATGTGAAAAAATATGTAAAACAATATATATAAAAATTATATGTATAAAATATATACAAAATTACATTTATAAACATTAGATAACTGTGTACAATTCTGTACACTTGTCGACAATTCATATAACCAAACCTACTTAATGAAATAACTATTAATACCATTGTTACTGTCAATACAACTTTTCCTACTTGTACATGTACTAATAATATTGACATTGTAAATTCTGCGTAAATCTAATACACTACATCCCTTGTGCTTCACACTATAGTCTTATGGTTAATATTGGTTTAATTGATATATAATCTTTCATACCTGGTGGTGTTAATGCATCTGTGAAAAATTGCCACCATACTTCTCTAAACCCCAAGGTTTCCTTCCTATTACCTCCTTTTGGATTATATTTTAAGTGTTCTAATATGGCAAATCTAAATTTGTATAATTCTCCATACTTGTCTGTATGTCTATACAGTGCGTTGTTACAATCCTTCTGTTTGATACTATATAGGTGATCGTATATCCACTTTTTAAAAGGTCTTTCCATCTTTCCTATATAGTATCCAGGACATGCACTGCACTTTGCCATATAAATCACATAATTTGTGTTGCAATTACCCTGTCTAAATCTTATTTTGGTGTTGTTTATATTTTCTAAGATAGTTTCACCTTCTTCCATTATAACACAACACTGATTCCAACTTCCACATTTACTGGTGGATTTCTTGTTATTGTTGGTTGTATTCACATCATTGTTCGGCCCTCTTTGCTCCAAAAGTTTCTTGAGATTATATCCCATCATATACACAAAGTGTGGGTTATTGTCTACTAACTCTTTCAATTCATCATCCACCAATAATATTTTCCAATTATTTCCATAATTTTCTTAATGTTGTATACCTGGGGACCATATTCAAGTACACAGGCACGTTAGTATTTCACTCTTGTGCCATTCACTTCTTTAATGTTACTAATTCTGTTCTCTCCCTTGTATGTTCCTAATAGTGGTGGATATTTTTTCCCCATTTTTGAATGACATAATGTTTAATATCTGTCATCATTTCCTTATTATAACCTCTTTCATTAAATAATTCAGTTATATATTCTAATTCATCCACCATTTCCTCATACCTAGATGTCATACCTAGATGTCATGCCCTTATGCATTGCCCTTTGAATATGTTTTACAACTGTTTTCTAGGATGGTTACTCGTATACTGTAAATAATCATTAGAGAATGTACTCTTTCCATAAATATGAGATTTAAATCCTTTTTCATCGTGGGAAATAAAAGGATCCAGATATGCTATACCACTTATACTAACTGAATGTGTGAATTTAAGAAATTCACTACTCGAATTCAAAAATGTTATAAATGAATCAAGTTCATCTGAACTCCCTTCCCATAAGATGTAAATATTGTCTAAAAATCTGGAATAATGTCTCACATGCTTAAACATAGTGTTGGGAAATACAACAGTCTCCTCCCAATCCAACATTACCAAATTTGCAAAGACTGGCACAAACGCTGAACCCATTGCAACACCCCTATTTTGTCTATAATGCTCACCTTCAAAGTAAATGTAGTTATGGTCCAAAACCATGGACATACACTCCATAATCAAATAAATCTTTTCCCATCCTATGTGTGTATGTTTTCTAATGCTATTACAAAATGCTTCTAATCCTAGATTTTTCGGAATGCATGAGAATAGATCTATTACATCTATCGTTACATATAAACATCTATTTTGTTCAGTGTTAGTGGGAAAACTACCTAAAAATTCCCAAGAGTCTTTTACCAAATGTGGAATTTGTATATGTATCTGTTTCAACCAAGTGTCTACTGCAACCCCTAATGGAAACATTTTGGAATGACTGCCTGATACAATGGGTCTAAATAGAGGGTCAATCAAATCTTTATGTATTTTGGGAATACCCACTAATGTTGCTAGTACCGGGTACTGTACTTTAAAAAAAATCATACACATCTGAAGTAATCCTACTGTCTATCCAAAACTCCTCTATGTATGAGTCTATGCGTTGGTAAGCTATGTTGATCTCATTAATAGAAATGGCTTCATAGTTACCCAACTGTATAAGTATGTCAAACATTCTATTGGTGTATTCCAGTGTATCATAAATGGATTGGGAGGAGACTGTTGTATTTTCTAACACTATGTTTAAGCATATGAGACATTATTCCAGATTTTTAGATGATATTTACATCTTATGGGAAGGGAGTTCAGATGAACTTGATTCATTTATAACATTTTTGAATTCTAGTAGTGAATTTCTTAAATTCACACATTCAGTTAGTATAAATGGTATAACATATCTGGATACTTTTATTTCCCATGATGAAATAGGATTTAAATCTCGTATTTATGAAAGAGTACATTTTCTAATGATTATTTACAGTATACGAGTAACCATCCTAGAAAACAGTTGTACAACATATTCAAAGGGCAATGCATAAGGGCAGCCCGTATGACATCTAGGTATGAGGAAATGGTGGATGAATTAGAATATATAACTGAATTATTTAATGAAAGAGGTTATAATAAGGAAATGATGACAGATATTAAACATTATGTCATTCAAGAATGGGGAAAAATATCCACCACTATTAGGAACATACAAGGGAGAGAACAGAATTAGTAACATTAAAGAAGTGAATGGCACAAGAGTGAAATACCAACATGCCTGTGTACTTGAATATGGTCCCCAGGTATACAAGATTAAGAAAATTATGGAAAATAATTGGAAAATATTATTGGTGGATGATGACTTAAAAGAGTTAGTAGGCAATAACCCACATTTTGTGTAAAAGATGGGATGTAATCTTAAGAAACTTTTGGAGCAAAGAGGGATGAACAATGATGTGAATACAACCAACAGTAACAAGAAATCCACCAGTAGATGTGGAAGTTGCAGTCAGTGTTGTGTTATAATGGAAGAAGGTGAAACTATCTTAGAAAATATAAACAACACCAAAATAAGATTTAGACAGGGTAATTGCAACACAAATTATGTGATTTATATGGCAAAGTGCAGTGCATGTCCTGGATACTATATAGGAAAGACGGAAAAACCTTTTAAAAAGCGGATATATGATCACCTATATAGTATAACAAAGAAAGATTGTAACAACGCACTGTATAGACATACAGACAAGTATGGAGAATTACACAAATTTAGATTTGCCATATTAGAACACAAAATATAATCCAAAAGGAGGTAATAGGAAGGAAACCTTGGAGTTTAGAGAAGTATGGTGGCAATTGTTCACAGATGCATCAACAGCACCAGGTATGAACGATTATATATCAATTAAACCAATATTAACCATAAGACTATAGTGTGAAGCACAAGGGATGTAGTATTACATTTACGCAGAATTTACAGTGTCAATATTATTAGTACATTTACAAGTAGGAAAAGTTATATTGACAGTAACAATGGTATTAACAGTTATTTCATTAAGTAGGTTTAGTTATTTGAATTGTCGACAAGTGTACAGAATTGTACACAGTTATCTAATGTTTATAATTGTAATTTTGTATATATTTTATACATATAATTTATATATATATTGTTTTACATATTTTTCATATATTTTGTCAAACATTTTTGTATAACAAATACTTTTTTCATATATATTTAGAATTCATGTACATATTAGGATCTAAATAGAAAATGTATACTTTACAATTATAAGTAAAAGTATCTAGTATACATTTTTAAGTATATTTTTTAGTATATTGTGTATTAATTAATTTCAAAAGTGTAACATAGTATAAACATACAAAGATACATATTAAGCTATATCACTTTAAGGGCGGATCACTATTGAATTTTTGACGCCTAAAAAGTTATTTAAACATTTGTGACAGCTGGTAACTTTGTTCTGATGAAGCCCACATACAGTGGGTGAAAGTGCTTAACTATTCTAACTTGATGGAGTAAATTCCAGTTAGTTTTAAAATAAAAAGATACATTTTACATGTTTTTGCACAGCGTTTCCTCTGTGATAGTAACGTGGCATTTACGGAGAGACAAGAGACATTCATGACTGTGTCCACTGTTTGCCATGGTATATGCAATGGTGAGGTATGGCTACATGTCCAACTCCTAGGTGCTACCAGTTGAGTATGGGGTCCACGCCATGGCATGTAAGATGTGTACAAGCCACAGCTGCATCTGGTGCAGGTAAGTGGGCACATCTGATGGCCAAACATCTTGGAAAGCAGACCATTTCTTGGTGTGACACTGAGGACGTGTACTTGCTGGAAGGTGCATTTCCATGATAAATGCATGCGGTCAGTACCTCAACAGCTGCTTCCACTATATTTTATTTGGATTGTGTGCACACATATGCTTCCAGTGTTTGTGAAGGTATGCATTCCCCATATTTGCTGTCCTAACATACAATTTCATATTACACACTCATTGCTCTTGTTAGGACCACATGCAGGTTGTAAGGGTTGTGGACTAGCAGTACTGTCATATGCTGTAGTGTAGATCTGTAAGAGTTGCAATTGTAATACTGATAAATAAACTGTTGTAGCACTGCATAAGGGTGAGGTTTCTCACTTGTCCCTACTGTAGGCCATTTGTCCCACCATTATGTTCATCTCTGTGCACACATTTTGCAATGACAGGATGTTAGTTATATTGCAGGAATCTGACATACCCTTCAGACACACCATCAAGATGACCAATGTGATGCAGTGCAGTTAGCAGCAACAATATGTGAACATGTACTGCATGCATTCTGGGTAGGTGTGTTAAATGCGTGCATGGAATATACCATGGCCATAACATGATCGGTGTATTGGCTAACCTGAATAAACAACATACTCACCAGCTACAGGCTGCTGCCCTGGAGATATACCAAAGGGACTTATATAAGTGTGTGAGAGATGCGATGTCAGTAGCCACAGCTGTGGCATTGGTACAGGGTGGGTGCAGAATTACAGTACATCAACAGTAGAAGTTCAGAATACTACAGATTATCCACACTGGTTTATTACTACTACGCAGCAACAGACTATATATATGTCATCTCACATATGCTTGATCTTACTGTACAGATGCGGATGGATACACAACAGTGGTCTACTGATGTGCCCTGTGGCATTACCTGCATGCTCCTGTGCCATTGTGTGGGTAGCACCCACCTTCACTATGATCTCAGCCAGGTGTTGTGTGTGCAGGCGGGCAGGTGCCCCAAGGCTGGCAAGGAGCTCCTCAACATGTGTCGGGGGGCTGGATGACATATCCCCCCCATTGCAAGCTGATCCCCCCCTGACTGCAGCAGCACACCGGGCATTGCGAAGTAGGTGTGTGCAATGATGCCAGACCTGCTCATAACTGCGATTATTCAGGCCAACATTGTTTACTCTGTGGACAAGGTCATTCCACAGGGTGGTCCGCTCCTGCTGCTCATGGGCTGTTCGACCAAACAACACCTGGTAGTGCTGCACCAGGTGTAAGATGATGACATCATTCTCCTCCGCTGTATAAATGGGAAGCCTCTCCCTGGACATCTTGCCTGAAAGACATAAAGATGGAAACAGGTCTGAGGACCTCATACAGCAAGGTTATCATAGTTTTAATACACATCTCTGCCCCCCCCCACCATATCTGCAACAACAATCCGATCACGCAACTCAACAGGTATGTCTACAGAATAACTACCACTGGGACATGTATCATATTGTACAACACTTTGTGCTATGTGTTTGTAGTCATGTTCCCTGTGGGGACACTATCATTGGTGGCTTGTTATGACATTGTCACCTGCATGCCATTGTAAGGGCCACTATGGTTCCATTTATCCATGTGATCTGTTTGTTATGTGATTGCTGCACATCTGCTATTTTGTGTTATTGGGGATATCTATGCATACTGTTGGACATGATCAAGGAATGTGTGGACTATTACTACCCACATATGTTCCATAACAGTGACACAATAGGATGTTTAGGGAACAGTTGCCAGCAGAACCACCTCTCCCAACTCATCTGGCCATGTTATCAGGCCACATCACATGTGGGACTCACCTTGGGACCTCCTCATCTACTGGTCCTGCACTACCTTCAGGTAGAATCACCTCAGGGGATGGTGTTCACCCCCCTTGGGGAGCACACACAGGCATGATCCTGTCACCTGAGGTCCGGACCAGGGTCTTGTGCATACGGAGCTCCTCAGAGACTTTGGGGGTGTGCTACAGCACTTTGAGGCCCTCAATACACACTCACAGGGTCTGCATGCTCCTCCTGCTCCGCCTGTAGCCCAGGCACCTTCAGGGCCGTAAAGCTGATGTTGTGACTGGCCAAGGGTGGGGGCCTTGGACCCATTGTTTACATATGAGGGCTCATGGGGCTTCCACATCGCAGATGACACTCCCCATCCAGGGTGTTTACCGACCACATGTGTCATATACTGCCACTGTAGGCTGTCTTATCTATCTTCCAACCCAACCCACCTCCACAAATATACCTGCTATCCTTCTCCAAATTCCCAATCCCACCTTCACAAACAAGTGCATTGTGTTCCTAACATGGAGTTCATACCTGGCATAACCATCCATTTTGCACGCACTTACTGCTATATATATGTATGTGTGTATTGATATGTGTGATGTTCCCTCACACATATCATGCAGCACTGTCATGCAAAAGTAGGGGACATGTATTTATATACATATGTGTGTGTGTTTGTATATATGTAGACATACACACACACACACACACATATATATATATATATATATATATATATATATATATATATATATATATACATATATAGATAGATATATATATATGTGTGTGTGCAGATATATATTATGAGTTGTATATATTTTATATATATATATATATATATATATATACATGTGTGTGTGTGTGTGTGTGTCTGTGTGTGTGTGTAGATATATGAGTTGTGTATATATATATATATATATATATATATATATATATGTGTATTTATATATATATATACATATATATATATATATATATATACACACACTACATATATAGGTGTCTGTATATCTGACATACGTGTATATATATATATATATATATATATATATATATATCTATATATAGACACACTTATATATATATATATATGTATATATGTGTATATATATATATATATGTATATATATATATATATATATATATATATATATATATATATATATATATATATATATATATATATATATATATATATATATATATATATATATATATATATATATATATATATATATATATATATATATATATATATATATATATATATATACATATATATATATATATATATATATATATATATATATATATATATATATATATATATATATATATATATATATATATATATATATATATATATATATATATATATATATATATATAGATATATATATATATATATATATATATATATATATATATATATATATATATATATATATGGGGTGCATTCAGACATCAGGTCCACACTCTCTAACTCTCCTTTCTGCACAGCTGTGCACTGTTCTGAATTGTTACAACACAGACAGATGCCACATGTTGACACAGCCTAACATAAGGGGGTATATGTAGGGACAGATTATACTTAAGCCTATTGTACACCTATGGCATTTCTGCATGCTACATTACATGTTAACATGATTCTCCTGCAAGTGGTGGACTCTGGAACCCATGTGTCCATCATAACGGCATTACTTCCACCACCAGCTATTGGCCACACTAATATACATGTCTTGCATTACACAACACACACTATGATGGCTTACATCTTGTCAGTCAGTGCTGATCTGCACAGTTGACAGGTATGGCCCACTGCCCACAGGGGCAGACACTATTGTCCATAGCAGTTGTTTAGCTGGACATCATTACAACAACACCTGATGGCACATATAAA
>NC_056728.1:1182284750-1182352250 GCF_019279795.1 Protopterus annectens
ATACAGGGTTTCCTAGACAGTTTTATTATGTAGCACTGTGTGGATGACAGTGATGAGTAATAACTTATTAGTCAGAAATACTGCAACACTAACACTGCCATACAATACCAGACTAAACAGCACCAGTCCAGGATTTCAATGTTTTATTTCTAGGCACAGTTTTCATATCTAACATACCTGTGGGGGTATATTTATTAACACTACTTGAATGTTGTCACAAATATTACCAGATTCCACATTATTATTATGCACATACATCTCACTCTGTTACTGCACACACTCTGGTCATAGCTTCACAACATGGGGTGGAGTTGGAACATACTTTGCTTATTGCTCTCATAACACTTTGGTGAGTTGCTAACATGACAGGTTTGTTCTTATGGATATATTTCTGACAGTTATGATGTCTGGCAGTTAGTTGCATGTCATTATTTGCTGCCTAAACTTCTGGGATCATCCCACTGATTTGCCAGGGGGATAAGGTGACAGGCAGGGGACTTACACCAATTATCTGGACTTTTTGACAATATCTGTACAGTTGTGGGGTAGGATTCTGTATGCAGCTTACAACTACTCTCAGGATTCTAACCGTGGTTGTGTATGCTAAAAATACAACACTTCATGTCTCAGTTGAGTGTGCTATTTGGATTATGTTGTCTATCTTTTCACTGTTTTCTGTCTAGGTTTCTCTCAGTTGTACAATATTACCTCTTATGATTACAACAGTCGTATACAGACATTCCTACACATTTCCTTTATGCAGCACAGTGTGGGTAACAGTGCTTAATACAACAGTACTATTAAGAGATTGCAACACTACATTACCATATGATACCAGAGTAAATACAAGCAGTCCAGCAGTTAGACCTTTATTGCCAGGTTGTCAACCTTTTATCTACATACAATCTATATGAGACTCTTCTAGCCATATTGTCTGGTTCATTCAGTACATGCCATACACAATACAGGTTTTATACTGGCAATTAGCTTTCTACTAATTTTAGATTTATTTCTTATGACAGTACATGGAAGATTATTACTAACCTGTCTCGCGAGGCAACCTCTGCAATCTACAGGCATGGGTCTCCTGGTTCACAGCCCGTTTGTCTGCCACTGTCAAAGACATGAATATTTAGCCATACCTATCCATAATATACATGAGCTGTCAATTATTAAACAGGTAGTAGACTGATATGCATGGCTGGGACATCACTCGTCTGCCTAGCCTCTTGGATCCACTGATCCAAGAGCTCCCTATTTCTCCAATTCAGGTCAGCATAGTGATGCCTGACCTACTCAACAGTTAAAGGTATGCCAGTGGCACTGGTGAGGTCATGGCTGAGACGGTCCCAGGCTTCTACTTTATATTGGGATCCCTGGTACTGGCCCTGCAGCAGTCCCTGGTCATGGTCTTTAACAAGGAGTTCTGCCATGACTTTGGACTCCTGGATGCTTCAGTTCTGTACCCTGAAGCGCACTCCTTCACCCATACCAGTCATAGTTGCCTACAAGAGGAAGCTGAAACCAGTTATGAGATGTATTCCTGCCTGTGGGGTTTAAATAGGGCAGATTTCCCACACTTTGCTGTGATTGGATGGTTTTGACAATGCTAAGCTATGGGCAAACCTGCTTACCTAATGTTGGCATTGCTTAAAGGGGTAAACCAATGGGCAAACTTATTTAGCTGGCCTACACATTGCTTACATCTAGTAAGCAGGGGTGTGCAATGCTTAGCTTTGCTTAATTTTTAATTTGCACACTATTTGCTGTTTGGCATTGATTTTTCATTCATTACATGTTATATATTTGTTTGGTATTTATGATTCATGTGTACGTACACTGTATGGGGTCCTTGTGTTTATTGTGGGATTTCAGCACTTTATTACAATCACACCTCACATCTGGACTTAATGCAGTACTCCAGTTCACATATTTATGTTATGTAGTAGGTAATACAACATGAAACTGTATATAGAGTCTGTTTCACATGTTAATTTTGATTTTCCTTTAGTGAGGATCTGTTTGGTGATAATTTTATGTACTGCCGTGATGGCTTACTGGTTAACTACTGTGACTATAGTGTACAGGGTCCTGGGTTCAAGTCCTGCAAGGGCTGTTTATTTTGTTGCTGGGCAGAACAGCGACTGTTGGATATAGAGTGATTAAGGCACTTTTACGCAATTGTAAGCGGGTTTGTGCGGGTTTGCATGATGGTAAGCAATGCTAACTTCTGGTTAAATATGCTTACAGAGTAGACAAGTAAATTAAACACAAACTAGTAAACCAACACAGCTGAAACGGAGCAGGAAAACGGTACTTCAAACGACCAAAAATGTAAGGAAATTTATTTATAAATAATTCCTTAATAAATTTCCTTACATTTTTGGTCGTTTGAAGTACCGTTTTCCTGCTCCGTTTCAGCTGTGTTGGTTTACTATGCTTACAGAGTGTTAGCTTCAATATTGATTAACCTGTGTGCACATTGCTTAACCCAGTGCAAACAGGCTTATACTCGCTTACTACTGCTTACAAGTGTTTACTCCAGCTTACCCCCACACTAATGTAGACACACTAATTTAGGCGTATTATCATGGAACTTATAAACAAAAACACTGGCAACCTTAAAACACTGGACCCCACCCAGTTTGGGTTCATGAAGGGCTGATCATGTCTTCTGAACCTGATTGACTTTTTTGAATCAGTCTCCAGAGCCGTGGACGAGGGTAAGGCAGTCCACACAGCCTATCTGGACCTTGCCAAGGCCTTTGACACCATCCCCCACACTGAAATCATAGATAAACTTACTAAGCTGGGCATTAATCCCTACGTCACTTGATGGGTTGCCAACTGGCTTACTGACAGAACCCACACTGTAAAAGTAGCTGACTCCAAATCCAGCTCCAGACAAGTGACAAATGGAGTATCTCAGGGTTCAGTTCTGGGACCTCTCTTGTTTGGCATCTAATTCTCTGAAGTACAGGCCAACACTAAGGGACTCTGGCTTACAAAGTTCACAGATGACTGCAAACTGGGAACCATTATTAAATCCCCAAATGATGTGGATACTCTACAAAAGGGTCTTACAGGAACAGATGCTTGGTGCCAGAGCCACGGGCTTAAGCTCAATGCCAAGAAATGTATAGTTATACCCTTTGGGAAAAAACATGTACCCCTGAATTACCACATAGGTGGCAGTACACTAAATACCGAAAGTGTGATAAGAGACTTAGGGACACAGGTGGACAGTGGTCTCACCTTCAATAACCACATTGCCACAACAGTCAGGAAATCCTTCTATGTGGCACACCTCATCACTAAGGGCTTTTCATCCAGAAAAAAGGAGGTCATTGTCCCACTGTACTCATCTCTCATTAGACTCATTATAGAATACAATGCCCCATTTGGTATGTACCTTTCAAGACATCTGCAACAACTGGAAAGGCCACAGAAATACCTCACTAAAAGAATCACAGGCCTAAAGCAGATGTCCTATGCTGACTACCTTAAAAAACTCCAGCTATACTCTGACGCATATTGTCTACTCTGAGGTGATCTCTGCTTAACATATAAGGCCATGTCAAACCCAGAGCTGTTGGACATGCTACACTTAAAGAAATCCCAATCCCGCAGAGCCACATGCTCCAGGGATCTAAACCTTGTCATCACAATAAACAAAACATGCTGGAGGAATAGGTTCCTGACCCAAAGACTCCCCAGACTCTGAAATAGACTGCCCATACATGTCAAGCAGAGTGCCTCTTTGGCCCTCTTCAAAAGGAACCTTGATGATTGGATGGGAGAAAGGAAATTCACCCTGGGGATCACGTCAGTTGCCCTGCTAGACAGGGGTCCAGGGAAGTAATTAGTGTGGGAAGAAATAGCCAGGCAATTGTTATGGCTAGGCTTGTATAGGCGCTAGGGCAGATAGTCTCGTACCAACCTATGAACCTAAGACAGAATAACATGGTTCTTCGGTAGGTGGTGGATTTGGGCACTCAATGGATTTATCATTCATTACACATTATACCTTCGATTTGTATCCCTGATTCATGTGTACATATACTGTACGGGGCACTTGTGTTTATCTGTGGATTTTACATTATTACAATTACACCTCACATCTGCATTTAATGCAGTACTCCAGTCCACAAATATATGTTATTTAGTAGGTTATACAACAAAAAATATTGTTCATAAAGTGATTTGACATGAAAAATGGAATTTACTAGAGTGAGAATTGAACCAGGAATGACTGCTCATAAGGCGAATGCTCTGACCACTACACTATTGCAGTACTGCTTCATTTGCATGTATCTTGGTATTTATCTTCTTGTACCATTTAAGCTACAGTATGCGTAGCTAAGCAATGGGCAAACCCGTGCACCTATGGTCAAATTTAACCTGTTTGATAAAAAAAAGTGTTTATATTATTATATTTTAAATATTGCTCTTATAAATTTGAGGTGTTACTAGGGTAACAGGATTTATTTTTATGTACATTTTCTGAAGGATTTGAAGTCTAACACTCATATGTTTGCCATTATTTTAGACTTCATTGATGAGATCATCCTAGTGATTTGGCAGGGTAAATGAGGGACAGGCCAGATGTATGAGCCACATATCTGGACATTCTGTGTTGATCTATGCTTTTGGGGGTATGCAACCCCCTATGAGTGATCTTGCTTATTGTAATTACCAAATGGCAGTTCATGATTTTGGGAGCATGTATATTGTGAGAGCTCAGCTCTTAGACACACACCCTACACTTGTCCACGCTCCATGTCCGTTTAGGAGCTGAGGCAGCACGCATGGTGCGCTGCTGTGCTGCTCCTAAATGGTCACTTCCATGCAGAAATAAGCTATTCTTGCACAGAACCTTACTGAATCCTGGGGTGAATTTCATATTGCTGAACAGGGTGACTTTTTTATTAATTACCACTGCTTGTTTGCTTGTTCCTTAACTAATTTATTTGATTAAGTACTGCTTAGCTGAACTACTTAAATTGTGGTATTTCCTTGCCTGTTGCTTATTTTCACTTATTTACTTCACCTACCCACGTTTCTGGTTTCATATTAACATCTCTCTCTCTTTCTCTCTCTTTGTCCTTACAGTCACTTAAACACATTCAAAGGTCTAACAACAACAAAAAGATAAAAACCTGAAGCAACTGCTTGCATACAAGAACATGTAGAGTGGAACCCTATACAAACCAATAAAAGCCACTGCATGTTCTATTTTTATCAACAGACTGTGAGCAGATTAGGTCTATTATAATATTCTCTCTGTGGTCCTCCTACTGATTCCTCTGCTGTGCCCACTACTGGACCCCTCTTTCTTCCCATTTACTTAACAAATATATACATTTTTTTCCAAAGCTTTGCATTTATTTTATATTCTTATATTTTATTTATCTTGTACATCACATTTTTATATTCTTATATTGTATACTCCCGTTTATTGTAACAAATATATACAGTTTCCCAAAGCTTTACATTTATTTTATATTCTACTTCCCTGATGCTCTACTAAATCTGCTTTTGAATTCACAAAGATAAACAGGCACCTTTAGGTACTGCAATACCACAAAGAATAAAATAAAATACCACAAAAGCAACAATCCCAAATATGTAAAAAAAATATTTATTGCACTTAGCACCTCAGCTCAACAGCCTTCAAAGAGTAAAAAACTTTTCAAAAGCACAACTTAAATATACACACAATTAACACATCACACCCACTACTAATTAGATTACATATTTCCATTCACATTCTTTATTTAACTCCGAAGGTTCCAAAGCATTGAACTTCAAGATTTACTAAGTTTCTTTCCTTCGGAGCTTATTATTTAAGGTTACATTTTCACCCAAAGAAACTTCTACTTTTTCCAAGAAACATCCACAGATATGCTTTAAATTTGAATTATGAAATTCAAAAAAATTACTACCCAAATGGCTATCCATCTTAACATTTTTGATATCTCTCAGATGTTCTTGGAATCGTACTTTAAAACTTCTACTGGTTTCCCCAATATAGTATTTATTACAATCACATCTCAGAGCATATATAACTCCTTGCGTATTACAATCAAAATTATTTCTGACAGCAAAAAATTGTCCATTAATATACTTAAAACTATGGACTATTTCTTTGTATATAGAACTCTTGTTACCATATATGGTGACACTACTGTACTTAATTCCATATTAAGAAGCTCAAAGTTTAAATATTAGCTCAGCCTCTTCTACAGTTTTTTTTGCCCCTTCGGAGGGGGCTGAACAAGACATAGCTGATAAAAGAGAACATTTTCCAGTGTTACCAGAAGCGGGTAACCCCACTGACTTCAGTCATACTTTTCACAATGATAACTAGCGAGTTAACCATGAATCAATGACCAATTTTCATGGAAAACAACATCATAGTGACTGGGGACAACAGGGAAAGACTGGTGGCAAATTTAAAGGACAGTTTAATAAAAGAAAAAGATGGTATTAATGAAGGTGATGTAAAGAATGATGTTTTTTTATTAAATGTATCTGATAGTGTTATTTCTGATGTTGTACAGTCAGTTTTATGTTTGGGACTGAAATTCATACCCACTGCTTTACCCAGATTTCATATACTAAAAAGTGAAATGTTCCTATTAGGAAGAAAATTGCATTTGGTTGATTTTTTTAGTAAAAGTAATGGTGGTGTAGATTATGTACACTTTGATAGTGTTTCTGAAGATTCCTTTCCCTCATGTGTGTGTCTATGTTGGAAGATAGTGATGATTGTGTTGTTAATACATATACTAATCTAGATACTACTGCAATTAAAGTCAAACGTTGTTTTGTTCCTCCCTATGCAAATAATTGTATACAGGGCTATGTATCTACTATGTATCTACTATAGGCTTTGAGGTGGAAAAGCATTACAATGCATTAATGACCAACAAAATGGATGTTTGTTATAACTTAAGTACACAACAGTGGATAGATTTTTGTAATTTTTGTAATAACAGAAATTTTGTTGTAAAACCTTCTGACAAGGGCAACCAAATTGTGATTTAGAATTTTTGAACAATATCTTAATATGTGTTATATGCATCTGAATGATAACAACGTTTATGAGAAATGCAATATTGATTGCTATTTTCAGGCTATTAATGAATATTTGTCATTACTAGATAAAGGCCATCACTTGGGTTATTTTTCTTCTTATGATATAAATAAAACATTTAGTATAGAGGATAGCAGTATTGCTGCCTTCTATTGCTTACCCAAGACACATAAAGGCCTAAGTAATTTAACTGGGAGTCCTATTGTTTCTGCTGAAAGGTACTTCTTAAAGGCTATTAGTATTTTTTTACATGAATATTTTAAAAAAATGTTGTGAAACTACCCTCTTATGTTAGAGATAGTCAGGATTTTCTGTCTAAGATACAGGGCTTTGAATGGACTAGTTCTATCTTCTGGCTGTTCATGGATGTCAAAAGCCTATATACAAATATTAGACATGATGTAGGTCTTCAGACTCTTTTTTTTATTTTTAGGTGATTCCCCTATGACACATTTTGTGATTGATTTAGCAGCATTTTGCCTACAGAACATTTTTTTTTGTGTTTAATGGGGAAGTATTTCATCAATTACAGGGAACTGCCATGGGGTCAGCTTTCACCCCCATGTATGCCAATTTAGTTGTAGGTAAGTTTGAGTTTGATTATGTATATCCTCATAATTTTTATAAGTCCCAAGTTTTGTTGTACTTGAAATTTATAGATGATCTCATTTTTTGTGTGATGGCCCTATTGAGGCTGTCCATGGTTTTGTGGGCCATCTTTAGATTAATAATATGGGACTGCAATTTGATAGTATTCAGCTGGGTACAACAGTGAACTTTTTAGATATAAAACTTAGCCAATTGAACACAGGGCTTCATAGAAAATTTGAACAAAGAAATCAGTTCCTGTATGGTACCGGTTGTCATCCTGCACATCTTATGAAAGTTTTGCCATTTAATTAATTTTTGAGAATCCATAGATTATGTAGTCAGGATGATGTTTTTACAATGAAATTTTAGAATCTGAAAAAATGTTTTTATCTAGTGGATATGATAGAAATATAGTCCTGCAAGCCAGAGAAAAGGTTATGAAATTGAGAGGGCTGGCCACACAATTGGGGGAAAATAATATACCCACTAATAATGATTATTATAATAATTTTGATAGTATACTAAACAATAGATTAGATGGAAATAGTAATAGACAAGCTTCTAGAGAAATTTAGTTTGTTACCACCTTTAATATTATTAGTAATAAAATTGTGGATACGGTGAGACATTTTTGGCTCATGTTATTTAAAGATAGAAATTTGAATTTGCTACTACCTAAAAAGCTTTACGTTTCATATAAAAGGGGTAGAAGCTTAGGGGATATGATAGTGCATAATCAGTTTGAGCTTCCTGATATGGAATTAAGTACAGTAGTGGCACCATATATGGGTACAACACCCTGTAACAAGTGTTCTATATGGAAAAAAATAGTCCATAGTTTTAAGTATGTTAATGGACAATTTTTTGCTGTAAGAAATAATTTTGATTGTAATACACAAGGAGTTATATATGCTCTGAGATGTGATTGTAATAAATACTATATTGAGGAAACCAGTAGAAGTTTTAAAGTACTATTCCAAGAACATCTGAGACATATCAAAAATGTTAAGATGGATAGCCCTTTGGGTAGTCATTTTTTTGAATTTCATAACTCAAATTTAGACCATATCTGTGGATGTATCTTGGAAAAAGTAGAAGTTTCTTTGGTTGAAAATGTAACCTTAAATAATAAGCTCTGAAGGAAAGAAACTTGGTACATTTTGAAGTTCAATACTTTGGAACCTTTGGGGTTAAATAAAGAATGTGACTGGAAATATGTAATCTAATTAGCAGTGGGTATGATGTGTTAAATTTGTGTATATTTAAGTTGTGCTTTTGAAAAGTTTTTTTACTCTATGAATGCTGTTGAGACGAGGCGTTAAGTGCAATAAATCCATTTTTTACGCATTTGGGATCATTGCTTTTGTGGTATTTTATTTACCTTTAGGTACTGACCTGGGCTAGCTGGTTGATTGTTTTTTCTCTTCTCACAGCTTTCTCCAAGTCCTGGTTCATAGCCTCCCCACCTTTTCTTCTTCTCCTAACATAATTCTATAGCCATGTCAAACCTGTTTTCTCACAGCTTTCTCCAAGCCCTGGCTCTTTCTCTCTGTCTCCTAACATAATCTTATTGTAAGCTTCCCATCCCTGTCAATTTTGTCTATTCCCTCCCTCTTCCTCTTGAGAGTTTTCTTATTCCTTCCCTGAGCTGTGCTGTCATCTTTAAATACTAAAAACCTCTGCCAGACTACACTCTGTTTCTGTCTGTCCCACGGGCATCCCTTACTAATGTGCACAACTATAAGTATCATTTCTCATGTGGAAGATTCAATGGAATCTGTCTCTGTTTAATTTATTTTAAGATGCTGTGCACTGGTGTGTCAAAACTTCTATGCAACTTGCTTAAGTGTATAACCCTACCTTTACAATTTCTATGCTTTCTCGCTCATTTTCTAATTAGAGCGCAGTTGTAGGTTTGTTTACTTTAAGAAAGTAATCACCTTTTACTGATATAAACTTGTTGCATTTCACTGTTTACAATTTGGAAATACACTGTTTCAGCTTGACTTAGTCTGATTTTATTAAACAGCTTACTGGAACACATTGCTCTCACTGCTTTTAAATTGTTTAAGTGTACAACTTCACCTGTAAAATACCTATACTGTCTTCCTCATTTTATATTTAGTGTGCAGCTGTAGGTTTAATTACTTAGAGGAAGTAATGACCTTTTACTGTTAAACTTGCAGCATTTTACTATTTACAATTTGGAAATGCATTGTTTCAGATTGACTTAGTCTGATTTAGTTAAAAAGCTTACTAGAATACATTGTTATTACTGCTTTTAAAATAGTACTGAGTACTCTTATCCGTATTCAGCCACTGTGCTGTTTCAACCTGTGTTAGTTAGATTTTACTACTTTTCTTATTTTGATTGCCTGTACTGTTACTATAGTATGTTGGAACTGAGAGATTTTACTGTAATTTTATGTCCTGCCACCATGTTGCTCAGTTCTGTTGGCATGTGTTACTAAGTAGCAACAAATAGCTGAAAAAGTGTAGTGGCAATGAATTACTCTGCATTCTGTGAAATTAAGGTGGCAGTAGACTGAATTTCATATTACTGAACAGGGTGACTTTCTTATTAATTACCATGGCTTGTTCCTTAACTTAATTATTTGATTAAGTACTGCTTAGTTGAACTACTCAAATTGTGGTATTTCCTTGCCTGTGTCTTATTTACACTTATTTACTTCACCTATCCCCTTTCTGGCTTCATTTTAACATCTCTCTCTCTCTCTCTCTCCTTACAGTCCCTTAAACACATTCAATGGTCCAACAAAAAAAAAAAAAAAAGAAAGAAAACCTAACACAACTGCCTACATACCAGAACATGGAGAGCGGAACCCCATACAAACCAGTAAAAGCCACTGCAAGTTCTACTTTTATCAACAGACTTTAGGCAGTGTAGGTCTATTATAATCTTCTCTCTGTGATACTCTGCTGTGCACACTACTGGACCCCCACTTTTCCCTCCCATTTACTATAATAAATATATATACATTTTTCCAAAGCTTTGCATTTATTTTATATTCTTATATTTTATTTATCTTGTATGTCACATTTCTATTATATTCATATATTTTATTCTCCCGTTTATTGTAACAAATATATATAGTTTCCCAAAGCTTTACATTTATTTTATATTCTACTTCCCTGATGCTCTACTAAATCTGCTTTTGAATTCACACAGATAGACACCTTTAGGTACTGACCTGGGCTAGCTGGTTGATTGTTTTTCCTCTTCTCACAGCTTTCTCCAAGTCCTGGTCAGTAGCCACTCCCCCTTTTCTTCTTCTCCTAACATAATTCAAGTGTAAGATTTCTAGACCTGTCAAACCTGTTTTCTCACAGCTTTCTCCAAGTTCTGGCTCTTAGCACCCTCCCTTCTCTCAATCTCCTAACATAATCTTATTGTAAGCTTCCCAGCCCTGTCAGTCCTGTCTATTCCCTCCCTCTTCCTCTTGAGAGTTTAGTTATTCCTCCCCAGAGCTGTGGCACCATCTTTAACACTAAAAACCTCTGCCTGACTACACTTTGTTTCTGTCTATCCAACGGGCATCCCTCAGTAGTGTGGACTTACTGCATGTCCCTTTCTAAAATCCCTGGCATAACTACATTATTTTCTTGCTTCTCAGTGAACTGCAGCTCCCCACTGGTGCATAAATAATAAAAGCAAACAGAAAGGTAATATTCAAACCAAAGCGATAAGCTGCCTTATTTCTGTAGTTGCTAACCTTCTCACTGATTGTTTTCTGATCGGTGTCTGCTGCTCCTCCTGGAAGGTGTAACCTGCTCCATTCCCCCTTCAGGCTCACTCCACTCTCCTACCCTGCCCCCAAACTCACCCGCCCCCACTACCTGTACTTTTATAAATCCCTTGACACCTCCCAACCCAACACCTCTCCAATCACAACACACCTTAGCCAAACCCCACTCACCTGTAGATCTACATCACCCCAAACATCCACCCCTCCTACAATGCACTACATAACATCTCTCCCTATAACCCCATTTGCCCTACTAATCTCTCTCTCTTCTCTTACCTATCTCACACTTTTTCCCAACCCTTGTTATAACTCTCACAAACACTCCACTATATCTTACCATCAACCTCACTTCCCATCCTATTCATCCATCTCACATGAACTCTTTATCTCTAACCCAATCTATTTCTTCAAATCAAAACTGCTCCCAACCCAACCCCCCCATACTCTCCTTTTAAATGTGGTACCATCAAATCACTACTCTCACACTACCCTTCCCCAACACACTGGCTCACTCTTCTACTCCACCACCTCTCTCTCTCACTAGCCGGCGATATCCACCCCAATCCCAGACCCATCTCTAATATCAATCTCACTAAACCCTCAACTCAAACCACAAACTCAAAGTCCATTTGCCTTACAAAACTTAATGCACACAGCCTAAAAAAACAAAATCCCTAACCTCCATGCCTGGCTCTCCCATAACCACCTCGATATTACCGCCATTTCTGAAACCTGGCTGAAAACCTATATAAAAGATAGCAAAATCCTACCACCAGGTTTCCAAATTATTCGCAATGACAGAGCCCACAAAAAAGGAGGTGGAGTAGCAATAATCTACCCGACCTCCCATACCATAACTCCCTACTCCAATAAAATACCAATGCTGAAATTATAATAGGTTTAATAAAAATAAACAACCACAAGTCCATATGTATCACTGTCCTCTATATTCCCCCTGGTGATAATATCAAAACTCTTGAAAATGTCCTGTCCTGGTTCTCCTTTAATATAAAAAATAAAACCTATATACTCAGTGATACCAACATCAACTTAAATACTCTTAACTCTGAAGCCCCATCCCACACAATCAACCTGTACAAATTCTCCCAACTAATAAAATCTCCAACTAGACCAAATAAAGATGGTACCTCTGGTACCATCATTGACTGGATCCTAACAACTCACCCCTACTGGAACATTACCTGATCCTCTCAGCGATCACCTACCAGCCTTCGCCAACCATTTCCCATCTCCACTGCATAAACAACACCACTACATCCAAACCCACAACCTCTCCTCTTTCAACCATCTAACTTTCTCTGTATGCTTAAAGCATATTGACTGCTCCCCTCTAAAAACCCTTCCTCTAGATGATGCCGTTTCCTACTTTAACCACTCATTCCTAACCCTTCTCAATCAGCAAGCCTCCCTCAAACCAAACGCATCAAACCAATCCCTGCCCACGATATAAAAAGATACTAAACTAGCCTTGCACCAAAGGGACAAAAATGGAAACAATATCAAAAACTTAAAAACCTTAACACCCTCCTAGAGTATAAGCAATTATAAAACTCCGCAAAAAAACTAGTAATTAAAGACCACAAAGCCCACTACTACAAACTCCAGTCCTTGCACTCAACAATGGGACTCCATCTCATCCATGCTGCATCTTGGCAACAAAGAAAACCCCTGCCCAGACACAAACCTCTCCAGCCTTGAAACATCCAGCCAGTTCAACTCATTCTTCTTAGACTGCATAGCTAAACTATCAGCCTCCTTCCCACCCCTCCTCCACAACCACCCCAATCATCAACCTTCCTCCACATCCTTCTGCCTCAAGCTCAGCCCCACAAGCACTATAAAAAGACTTCTCCTCAAACTCAAACTCTGTCTCAGTGCACCCGACAACCTTCCACCCACCTTTCTCAAACAATCTGCAGACAGCATTGCCCATCCCATCTCTATTCTTATAAATAGATCCATACAAGAATCATATGTCCCTTTTATCTGGCGCCATGCTTACATCATCCCCTCCACAAAGGTGGTGAAAATAGTGATACCACCAACTTCAGGCCTATTGTCATCCTTTCCCCTCTTTCTATAATACTAGAGAAAACAATACAAGCACAATTCATGGCACACCTAATACCATATCTCCTCTCCCCTACCCAACACTGCTTCTGCCCTGGCCAGAGCACCATGACTGCCCTTCTTTTCTTTCTTGAAACCATAAATCTCGAACGCCACTCAGGCATGTTCGTATCCACACTATTCCTAGATCTGTCAAAGGCCTTTGACACCATCTCACACATCCTACTTGTATCCCAACTCTCCACACTACACCTCTCTCCCACCACCATTGCCTGGTTTCCAGCTACTTGTCCAACCGCCATCAAGCTGTCCAATGGAAAACTTCAACCTCCCCCTTCCTTCCCACACCCACAGGTGCCCCACAAGGTTCTGTTCTTGGCCCTCTTCTCTTCAACCTATTCATTAACTTTCACCAATCCATCCCAGACTCATCTATCATCCAATATGCATATGACTCAGCAATCATCTGCTCAGCCTTCCCACCCTCTGAGCTCCTATCAAAAACCCAACTAGCCTTCTCCAAAACAGAAACATGGATGCAGTCTAACCATCTGGCACTAAATGCAGATAAAAACAAACTATTTTTTCCCCTACCAAAAACTCCATTAACAAATCCATATTCACCATACAGAGCCAAAACAACACCCTTCTTGAAATTGTTCCCAACACCAAGCTTTTTGGCATCATTATTGATGAAGAACTAAAATGTGACACTCACATCCACTCCACAATCAAGAAAATCCACCAAAAGTTAGGTCTCCTCTACAGGCCCAACCACTTCCTAAACCCCTCTACCCGTCAAACTCTTGCTTCCACCTTCCTACTCCCCTCCCTTATGTATGGTGACCCTCTTTTCACCAATCTCCATCTTGGCCTTTGGTCCAAACTTGAATCCTGGTACCACAAGATCGCGAAATTTGCAACCAATTCAAAAAACTTATCCCACCACTGCCACTCCCTCCTCACCCTCAACTGGCTTGAACTACCCAACTACCTCAGTTACCTACAACTCACCATTGCCCACAAGCTCATGTTTAAACCTGTCAATTGCCCAGCTCTCGCTACTTCCTTAAATCCTTACATTCCCAACCGCTCACTCAGATCCAAAAAACAAAATCTCCTTCAGGTCCACAAATTTGCATGACTTCCTGGCCATCTACTGCAGTCCCACTCCTTAGCTAAACAGTGGAACTTTCTCTCCCCACACAACTATGCAACCTACCTAACCATACAAGTTTCAAATCTCAGCTATTCTCTCATCTTTCTTCCAAATGGGAATGCCCTTGCCACGCTCCAGTTTAAACCCCACCCTCATTTCACCTTGCACTGACTCATCCAACTACCTCTACTATTACTTCATCCCACCAAAACAATCCCTCCCCTACTAAAAACTAATTTTCTCTCTAATATCTATTGTACTATACTCTCCAGTTTCAAATATACTATTACCCTCTCCATGCATATTATTTTCCTAACCTACTAATGGCTAGTAGCTATATATTTTGAAATGTTAAACCTACAATTGAGTTTATAACAAAAATATTCACTTTATGTAAATGTTGAAATTTCTGTATTGAATTATGTCTTTTCATTTTTGTAACATTGTGACAAGCCAATTGCAAATATCATGGAGCTTATCTGTAAATGTTTAATTAGCTGTATGAACTATGTCCTTTTGCAACATGTGAAATGTAACTTGCAATTATTGTGAAGCTTTTCTCCCTAGGCCTTAACTGAAAACAGGTTCTTCTTGGCCCGGTGGACTTCTCATGTCATCAAACTTAAATAAATAAATAAAATAAAATTATGCATGACAGTTATCATTGCTAAATAGTCAAGAATCCAAATTAGAATTGCCAGTCATTTTTTAAACTGTGCCCACCACTGCTGTGGACGTTGCCCTGGGGCATCTGAGAAGCCTACCACCACTGTCAGCCATATTTACAACCACTTGCATTGGATGACAATTCTCTCCAATCACAGGTGAAATTGCAAACGCAAATGTTAAGAATATACTTGTGCTGTAAGCATAACCTGAGTATCCTACAAATGTAAAAGCCCTAGAAAGACTGCCTATGCCAACAGCGAATTAAAAGTAGTGCAGACATATCAACCTTCATTTTTCTACTGACTATATAAATACTTTTTAAAAGGTCACAAACCAAAATGCCTTAGAATAATATAATATACCTTAGCAAAATATGTGTTTCTTTGCAGAAAAAATCTTCAAAGAAATACTGCTTTGCCTCACCTTCAAGTTCACTAGATACATTGTTACATTTTATAGTGTAGATGCAGCCTTCTGAGCACTGTGAAGATGTGAATGAGGTATGAACGCATTAGAATTACTGAATACCAAACTTTTGACTTCATGTAACAGATGTAAACATAGTGTAGCCTCTACATCATTGTTAGGTGCTAATGGCTTGCAACTGTAAATGAGTGAAGGAAAACACAACAGCAATTTAGACACCCTTCCCTACAATGAGTGTGTCAGTGAGGGTACATGTACACAGTGTGGAACTAATTGCAGTTAGCTTTCAAATAAAATCAAACACCACACGTAACATTTTTGGCTATAATAGCGCAGCTCTCCTGCCTTTGATGAAAACTGTTGTTCACTGTTAAGTATTTGTATCATATCTTAAAAGAAAAATAATAGGAAATGTACTACACATTGCATGTTTGATAGTAAAGCAGAGGAAAAAAGAAAAAACAACCAGAATACAAAGAGAAGACAGCTGCATTTTTAAAAACCCATTCATAAATAATTGAGTGCTCACTCATTGCATTAAATATGCACACATGTACTGCCAACTGTGAATGTCCAACTGCATGGACTTTTAATACAGAATATGAAATATGAATTGCTTATATGCACAGGATTGGATTGGTATTACAAAACTGTGTCTGTGTCAAAGAGAGATAACCCATTACAACTTTGTTGTGAAAGTACAATAATCTGATGGTTCAAGTCTAGAGCTGTCTTATTATTTAACCTTTGTTTCCCTTTTTTGTATCCTTTTTTACTTTTCATCTGCACTTTGGTTAACTGCACAAAACGTGAAAATTTCATTTCACTCACATTATAGAGTTCAAACACACTTAGCGGCATTGAGTGGTGGTCAGCAACATGGATGGTAATGACTGCAGAAATTCAACCTATTACCCAGCTGTCTCTGTGGCACAGGGTGTACATACATTGAGCTAAAAAAGCGACAACATAGATAAAGTGGAGTTTGAATCCCACAGTAGTTATTTTTACTGAGGATGAGTCATAATAAGTACTTACACGCTCTCTATCGCCTTTTACATTTGTGGGTTGTCTACTTATGCACAAACAAGGTTCACTACTTAAGGAAAAAAGTGAAAAATATAATTTAGTTTGCCTTCTTTCACGCAAACAGAATCAAAGGTGATGCACAGCTGTCAGCACTCTGGACAGCACTGATTGTGAAAAAATAGCCATGTTTTTTAGTTTTCCTTGTGGCACCAGGTTAAAGTGCAAAGAGTTTGATTATAAGGGTAATACTACATACTAACAGCTATGTATAACAGGTTGACTGACAAGAAATATCATTACTGTTTGTATATGCATACCTTTGTATGTATCGTATGTGTTATGTATGTAATTAGTTTAAAATGATGATTATGTAATTAAAAAATGCAGTTACTTATCTTTGATGGGCAGACTAGTTTACTGACAATTATGTACACCCTCCCTTGACCCAAGTATAACTGTAAAACAGAATGTATTGTGAAGTATGTATTATAACTCCAAACTATGTTGCTAAAGTCATCCAGGTCTATCCAGTTCCATTATATTGTCAGACCTTAGTCATGCATCACAGCTGAGAATGCATAAGCCAGGACCTTTAATGTCATGCACATGCAGGCTTTATTGAATTATAGCATCAGTCACTCTTTAAACTATATATCTATAATGACCATGGCTTGCAAATACTACTTCTCTTGCAATGAGGAATGATCACTCTTTACATAGGTTTGAATTCCACCTTCTAGCAATTGCTTTTAACAGTGTGTAAGTCCTCAAAATATGTGCAAAGTTATCCCATTGATCCTTCCAAAGTCATGGCTTAAAAGCCAAGTCATTTTGTATTTCAGTGTTGACTGTTAGACAAAGAGTGACCTGGGGTAGCAACACACATGTCATAAATCAATGCCTAATGCCACATCATTATAGTTGTTTCATTAACTCGCTTCCTCTTTCTTTGGCAATGTTTCTCTTTACTTAACATCGTGCAAATGCAGTTGGCATGGCTTTGTGTGTTTGTGCACTGGTCATAAAGCACAATATCACAAATTGGCAGGAAACCATTCAACTGCTGTTGGAGGACTTTTGCAGACATGGCAGGAGACAGGAAGGGTGGAGCCAAATTCAGGGCACAGAGGTGAGGTATGGAGGAGTCAATAATTTTTGTTTCACTTCTTGTGAAGTGCTACAGCTGTAGGCTGCTGCATGGGTACTATACCATGTCTCAGTACAAGGTTGAGACTTGGAACAGCCTAGCCAAGGCTATCTCTTGTGCAAGTGGCATACCACACACTAAGGAGCAGTGTAGTTACTATTACAGTCTCCTTAAGGAGGTGCAAGCAGGCATAACTTGACCAGTGGCTGGTCTTAACTGCTGACACTCCCAGGTTGTGTAAGTATACAAATCAAGCAACTTGAAATGATATGAAATGTTGTGGATAGCAAAGACTAGTATGCATAATGCTTTCATGTCTCTTTTTCTCTCATTTCTTATTTTATGGCTGCAGAAGAAATCACAGCAAACAGAGAGTCTCATGCTAAAGAGTGGTGCATCTCAGACAGGCAAGTGGTATGTCTGCAGCATGACTGATCCTGATTGTAGTAAATATATTGTGATTCCATAGATCAGTATCAAGTCCGTCTTGCATGTGTTAACTGCAACAGCAAGCATGCATGCTTTCTTTTGTAGCTCTTGGTAATTGTATTAGGCAAGTATAACAGTGTATTTAGATTGAGTTTATTTCTCACAAATAACCTATAGATTCACATTCAATTAGTATCTTTTTAAATTTTAAATTTCACAATACTGGTTTTAATGCCATGTTGTTAAGTTAATGTGTAGTATCTTTAAAAGCATATGTGGAATATGTGCATATTCTAAGGATTACTTGTAACAATTTGCAATCATTTATGGTATTGTGAAAGCTCTATAACTACTATAATAAGAAAAGAATATTTTTTGTAATAAAGCATGAATGTGATATTTCTTGGTAATAAATCATGTTTTCTTTTTTGTCTCACCCACCTCTTATCTTTTTTTTTTTTTTTTTTTTGGTGGTTTACCTGGAATCACACCATTTTGATGTCATACCAATTTGTCAACAAACCAAATGCATTTCAGCACAGGTAAGTGGGCCAACTGCTGCTGCTGCTCAGTCTGCCAACCCTCAAATGGCTGCCACACCAACACCCAGAACCTCTAGGATGTAACCTATAGCTCCTGCCCTCCCTGGTTCATCCATATCAGGTAGTATTGCCCCAGCTGGTGGTGCAGTTGTACCCTCTTGGAGTACTGGTGGAGGTGGTGATTGTCACCCCACCAAGAGCTGCCAGGGATGATACTTGGTCTAATAGAGACTAACCTTGGGGGCTGAATCTGGTGCCTGGATAGGGTACTCATTAATACAGAAAAGAGACTCCTACATTAAGCAGTCTCACATGGATCAGAGAAAGGAGACAGTGTTAACAGTTCTGAGATTGAGGACTAGATTTTCACTGTTCACATAGTTGACGGGCATGTGCCTTTGATGACCCCTACCTATACCCGATCATGGTGTTCCCCAACTTTTTGTGTCCGTCACCATCCCTTTGCCAGTCTTGTGTATCCTGTTTCTCTGCACCTGCTTTTTCACCTACCCTGCACACCTGGCCTTCACATTCCTAGGTTCCTTCCCCAACATTCCTCTCTTTTTGATATACAAAAAAAACAAAAAACAAGTGGGCACCTGTCCTACAACAGAAATGTGTCCCATATATAGTTCTCCTCTTCACACATGTGTCTTCTCAACAGACCTGATTGCATTGATGTTACCCATCCATGTTGTGTTGTCAGTCCATATTCGTCAAATTTTGTCTACATGTGCACATTACTGTCTTGAAGAAGTGGATATTCTATGGTTCTTTCCTAATTCCCTCCTGCAAAAAAACTGTATTGCTTCCTCTTTTTTTCTTCCCTTTGATCCCCTCCCCCCATTTCACCAATGTCCTAGTAACTACATTTTCATATTTTTAATAAGGTCAAAAAATATACTCAGATGTAACAAATATAGCCAGAAATGGCCCATAAAAAACTTCTTTTGTCCTGCATTTGTGCAGAGTTTGCATCATGCACCAATGCCAAGTGGTGATGAATGACTGTTCATATCCTATGGCAAAACCTGTTGAGATTTTGTCATCAGTCACACTAGTCTGGTTATCTTTGTGCAAAGGTGCTTAAAATTGCTGAGCTATAGGAGTACAGGGTTAAGGCACAATAAAGGTATTACTCTGAAACAATTACTCTGACAATTCTTAGACTGCTGGATATAACAAAGCACAATTTTCTATGTGGAGTGTTGACATAAATCACTTGGCTGAAGACATTTATTTTGGCCCATAGCATCAAGGGTTCGATTCCAGATGCATCTCACATCATTTCTTACTCTGATGATATATGTCTGTGATATGTTTAATCATCCATATATTAACACATCAGTTATGAGTTTTCGTGGAAATATATTGGATATTGGACAAAAAAATGATTTGCATTGACATCCATCCCCACAACTGTGGCATATTTATCCAACCTTGTTCTTCTTTTCATAAGCCTGTTGTCCCTCTCCTAACCCTTCTGTACCTTTATGTCAGTCTCTTCATGCTGCAGAGAATGGCAGCTTAATAATAAATCAAAAACATGTTCATGAAAGTTACATTACACTAAACATTGTTATGTGTATATCTGTTTCTCCTGGTATACACACCTTCACTCTCACCACTCTTTATGGGTATATACTATCAATTAGGCTGATAGATGTACAGGTTTTCTGCATACTGACATGATTCTGCTGATGGATAACACAAGCATGTTACCTTGATTCAATAAGGGTTCAATGCTCCTGTAGTGTGCAATGTTTCAAAATTTGCTGTAGGATTCCTTTTGTGTAATGTTCATGTGATGGTAGATGAAATGATCATCTAATGTGATGTGGAAACTGTCTTTACTGTGAAGAAGCATACAGTTGACACTTGTCAAGATATCTGGACCTACACAAATAGCATATCTGCTGAGTCATTTCAAAAGATGTACCACCCTTTCTCATTTGTAGCAAGTTGTACACACAATTAACTTATGATTTGCAGTGAAGTCTACTAGTTGTAGAAGTTTATTGAGGTAGGAATTAGTAATACAATTTGGGAAAGGCACACTTGCACTCCTGATCACATTTATTTAGGTAATGACATCTTGACACAATTTTTGAAAAAAAGAGAATCATCTGAATTTGAATCTGGCTCACCTGTGCTCTTAGCAAGACCTAATTGATCTTACATCCTGTACCACAGAGAAAGCTAAGCAGGAGGGTTATTTTCTGCACTCAGTACTGTTCAGAGTGCTGATGGCTGTGCATCACTGCTGAGCCCAATTGAGCGAAGGAAGGCATGCTACATTACAATTTTCGCTGTTTTCCTTAGGCAGAGACTCACATTTGCTTGGCACTTAATGTCATACAAATGGGGAATGCAAGCCCAACAATTATTTATGGAATAAAACTTTGGCCCCGACATTTCAGAGGATGACTACAGCATATATATCATACTACCTGCCAACAATTTCTCCCATAACATATCTTGCAAACCTGAAACATGCAATGCCAACAACAAACAGATGTATTTTGCAGTTAAACCCCATCAGGTCAGTTACTGTATGACCCAATTTATGAACAGTTAGCCAATGAGCAATACTGTATACTGCTATTTCACAAGTCCAGCTTGAAATCCTGACACTCAAATCATGCATGTTCTAATATTTGTTATCATCCAAGCAAATCATGTTTTCGGTGATGTGCTTTGTGAAGAGGTGTTTAGCATGTCTAACTCTGGTCACTGGGCTGTAAAGCACCAATACATGGAAGTGCATTCATAAACACAAGAGAAGGGCAGTGATGTGTGCTTCACTGAACACATACTTTCTGACATCCAAGTGTGCCCTGCAACAATGCACTTGCAAATTATATATCAGGATTTGAGCCATTGTCAAATGAATTACAGACAGTAACTGCACTGTTACATTTGGTATGGATTTATAGTGACACTGGACATTGGTCATCCATGATCATATCTCACTGATATTGTCAATAACTTGTATTAGTGTGGAAATACCTTCATCTGAATATGAAGACATATAACTCTATCATTGCACTACTGTTGTTTCCAAAGTGTGTGTGTGTCATCTACACAACATCCTAAGAAACAGGTAAATGTCTGTCTCACTTTTGAAATATGCATTCAAAACAGCTTCCTTCACCTAGGTTGCCAGGATGTATTTATATGTTATTTTATAAATTGCACTCACACAATCATATCACAAGTCCTGGCTTTACAAACAAGTCTTGTAACAGTATATGTTAACTGTGGCAATCGGATAATGCCATCCTCTATACAGTGCACTGTGACACTACTAAAATAAGAATTTTCTGATGGTGCTAGCATTAAGTGCTGTGTTCTATAGCTTATATAATTAGATAACTAGAGGTTCTAATTTAACAACAGTAAACTTCTGTCTGTGTGTGTGTGTGTGTGTGTGTGTGTGTGTGTGTGTGTGTATGTCTATGTCTGATTTGGTGTGTAGTCAGAAGAGCATGAATCCAGTTCCTGCATACTCAAGTAGCATTTAAAAAATACATTTGCACTATTACATAACTTCACAGCAACATCATCCAGACTTCCCAACATCCTTTTTCTCAGCATACACTGATGATGTCATCCCTTTTAAAGCTCAGACTTCTACATGGTGCAAGAATTAAGTACTGTGTACTGCAGTTTGTGTAATTAGATAGGTAGGTGTTCCAATCTCACAGCAGTTAACTTGTGTGTGTGTGTGTGTGTGTGTGTGTGTGTGTGTGTGTGTGTGTGTGTGTGTGTGTGTGTGTGTGTGTGTGTGTGTGTGTGTGTGTGTGTGCTTCTTCATTCAACTATGTCTACAGACAATTTTACATGAGGATGTGAGTCCACACATATATCAGACACTCACACCCAAACTTCTTCTATGCATACACTGATGATGTCACCCCTTGTTAATGCCTGACATCTCTGGTAGCACCAGCCACATGTTGTATGGAATACAGCTTCTGTACCTACACAAGTGTGGTGTTCAACTCTGACCTCAGTCAACTGGTGTGTATATGGTTGATGATGTATTTTGTTGTATTATGTTTTGAATCTTTTTTCATTTGACTTCCACTCAGGAGAACATTTTACATAGCCCCCCTTTTCCCCTCTGTCCACATAACATCCTTTCTGCAGAATAGTGAGGATGCCATTATCTCAAAGATGAATATACGCATCATGAAACAGAGCCCCTCCATGACCCTCTGCAAGCCATCTCCAGACCACTGGATGTGTGATTGCTCATTCTGTGATGGAATGGTGCACATCACATATAAGCAGAGGCAGTCTGTATTAAATCAAGCACATACACACATACAAACACACCCTTACTATATTCCATCACATAGATATAGTGATTTGGGTTTAAATGGAATAATAATGGCTAGGATTTCATGTGCTCTTTGTTGTTAGCCTAGTAATGCGGTATGACGCTTTGAACATTGCATGAGCTGGTGCTGTTGTCATGCACATGGGTTCATAGGAAGTTACTAGGCTAGCGACCCTACACACCTAGCTGTGTTAATCCTGAGTTGCCCCAATTTTCCTTGGTTAGATGAACATAAATCACAGAGTGAGTCTATGATCAGTACCAACTACCTCTGTCCATGAAGGACATGGGTGCCACCCCAGGGTGAATTTGGTGTCTCCCATCCATTTGTCTACGTTGCACTTGAATAGAGTCAGTGAGGAACTCTACTTCATTAGAAATGGAAGTTTATTATGGAGGAGTGGCAATCTCTGGGAGATGTATCTGTCTCTCCAGCATGTTCTGCTTATGTCACAGGCTAGGTTAACATCCCTGCATTAAGTGACTCTTGTACCATTTGACTTGTGACTGTGCAGCATTTCTGTCAGGGCAGGACTGGAGACTGCCCTGTAGGTCAGCTGGGTCTATATCACTTCAATGAAACGGCTGAAGTTCAAACACCATGTGTTCGAACTTCTAACCTCGAAATGCAAAAACATAGAAGTCTTAGAACAGTGATTTATTTTCCCAGGGAAAAAAATCGCTGTTCCAAGAAAAAACACACACAACACAAGCACACCGAAAACACAGCAATCCACACACATACACTTAAAATGCTACATCTAACCCTACACTAAACTGTACATACACTACTATCTATCCACTTACCTTAACCCAAACCCTAACCCTAAGGTCTGTCACTATCGCACACTCATCCTGACCCGTGCCCTAACCCTAACTCACCTATCCTGCCCTAACCCTAAAGTCTGTCACTATCACACACCCACCTCATCCGTGCCCTAACCCTATTTCACCTAACCTGCACCCTAAACCTAACATCCACACAGTTGCATACCTACCTGAACCCGACTCGTAACTTTCCACCACAGTGCTGAATATAGTGAAGCCACAGAAACGGCCCACCAAATTCTTTCCCTGGGAAAGAATTTTGTGTTCTGTGGCTTCGCGATAATCAGATTTCGAACATCACAGTTCGAACATGTGGTGTTTGAACTGCTGACGTTTTGACAAACTGATAGGAACTCGGACAGACACAAGTCACCTTTCAGCAGCCTATAAGATACTGAGTACAGTGATAGGGCTTTCATTCTAGCCACTTAGGTCATAGTTTGGAGGCCCTGTACTCTCTTGCTGTGATACCTCTATGGTCTCTCCAGCTGCTGCAGGTGTCTGGTTAGGTACAAGCAAAAGGGAGCATTGTACTGTATTAATGGTCTGATGAGGGTTGTGTATAGTGGGGTTATAACATCCTTAGACCTGGATGTGATGCCATTACATATGAGATGTGTAATGTAGAAGGCTTCCCTTAGCAACGTGGAAACTTGGTGGTCAGTGTTTAGATTTCTATCAGCCTGTGTTCCCAGATCTTGCACCACTGAGTTTGAAGTTAGAGAGTTGCTGTCAACATTGTAATTAGTAGGGAATTCTGCTTTGCCACAGAAGATAATAATGCACTTTTTTGCATTTAATTTTTGTCCATGGCTTTGTCACCAATCATTTATCTGTGTTAGCCCTTCCTGTAATATGTTAACATCATTGGGGCACTCAATGATTCCACCCAATTTGCAATAATCTGTAAACTTGGTAAGCCAAAGGACATCTACTTTAGTCTGGACGTCTGAGAAATATATTCCAAACACTAAAGGGCCCAGCACTGATCCTTGTGGTATGCCACTGGTGAAGGGACTACCGGTAGAGGTGGAGTCACCAACTTTGACAGTATGTGTTTTGTTGGTGAGCCAATTGGCTACCCATCTAATGATGTAAGGGTTGGTCAACAGCTGGGAACATTTCTTAGTGATACCAGAGTGGGTGATTGTGTCAAAAGCCCTGACTAGGGCAAGATTGGTAGTATGCACTTTCTTACCTTCATCCAGGGCTCTAGTAACTTTCCCAAAGAAGTCCACCAGGTTTAATAACCATGATCTACCCTTAAAGCCAAACTGGGTAGGGTTTAGAGTTTGAAGGCTGTCTATGGCCTTGTTGGTAAGGTCTATGATTATTCTTTCCATGGCCTTGCAGTAGAGGCTTGTTACACTAATGGGTCTATAGTTCCTAGGGTCAATTGATGCCACCCCCCTTTATGAAAGGTGATTACTGTTGCTAGACTCCGCACTGCTGGAACAAAGCCAGTTCTCCGACTATTGTTAAAAAGAATGGCAAGTCAGTCCATTAGGTCCTGACTTAGATTGCTTAGTAAGCAACCTGGGATGTTACCTGGTCTGATATAGGCCATGTTTTTGGAGATACTAGGCAGAGGACTGGTATCAGGTATACTTTGAGGTATGGCTGGTGGGGATGGGGGGGGTGAAGTTTGGACAAATTTGTCTGCTAGCAAGTTAGCAATCTTCTCCAGTATAGCATGAGTAGTACCATCCACAACCAGTTCAGCACATAGCTGGGCATTCCCTTTTAGATTTTGGGTGCAGTTAAAGAGTGCCTTATGATTATCCATGGTGTGGGTTGTGGGTGCTATTTTAGTTTTGTAGTTTTGTAATTCGCTTTATAGGACTTTACAAGATTTCTAATTTGCTTGTTCAAGCTGTGAAGGGAATTCTTTCTGTGCTGTAAGAGTTCCCTCTTGTTCTTAGACATCAGTTTCAACCTCTTGTTATATAATCTGTTTATACTTGAGGTCCACCAGGGTGACTTGTTTTTTTGGGAGGACCTGGTTTTGATTTGGTTAGGTACAGCCACGTCTATACAGTTGTTTAAGTGTTTATTCAAGGAATTTGCATGCATCTCTGTATAGGAGTCATTGGTGTATGTGATTGCAGGGGTTATAAAACTGTTTATACCATCACTAATAGGTTTGATTTTCAAATTTTTTTTAGTTTTTTTTGCTCTTGTAGGGGTGTCAGGTTCAATAGTTACTTCAAACAAGACTGATTTCTGGTCCAACCCTACCAGGGATGGATGGAATCACACAAGAAGAGAGCAGTGACCTCCCCATGTTAGTGAGAACTATGTCTAGGACATTTGAGCCCCTTGTAGGGTGTAGACTATCTGATCCATACTATTTGGGTTGACAATGTGTTAGTGAATGTTACCCAGTTGATGGAAGTGTAGTTGAAATCTCCCATGACTAAGGCATTGAGGTCTATGATGAGAGACTCCAGTAAGTCCAGATAAGTGATGTGCTTTTCTTGGTTCATGGTGGGAGACCTGTAGCTGGCAATGATGCGGTAGGGTACTTTGCCTGTAGTTAATTGGATATGAAATAGTTTGAGAGAGTCATCCTGTCTGACCAGTCTCAAGATGTACTTGGCCTTAATGAAGATGGATACAGCTCAATCTTTGGTTCTTTCATGCTCATTTTGAGGTCTGAAAGTGTAGAAGGCATTGCACAGCTAGGGTGCTCTCTGTAGTCTTGAATCATGCTCGATGACTGCAGAGACATCAATATCTTCCAACATGAGAAGTGCTTCCAGGGAGTGTAGTTTCTGGTTTAGACTCCTAGCATTAAGCAGCAGAACCTTGAGTTTGTCTCAAGTGGATTTTGTTAAAAAGACACTATGGGGGAAGTGAACGCCTTTTCCAGTATCCAAAAGCCTATAGGAGGTAGGTGCAAGCCATCTCTGGCAAAGCAGCATGGCCTGTCAACCATGTCTTCCTAGGCTGACAGATACTGGATCCCCCAGGGCTGACACCAGAAGCTAACCCAATTTTTTAAATCAATCTGTTTTTATTGTGGCATCATACAGGGTGAAGGTAGAATGCTGCTTAGGACTTGAGAGTTCTGTTATGTCTCTCTTCAGAGAGGTACATCTTAAGTAATTCACACCAACATGGACTATCACAGAGTCATAATGGTCCTTGTTTTTGACTGACATGAGTGTGTGCATGATTTGATGGATCTTGGCACCTGACAGGCAGCTGACCATGACCTTCATTTTGTCCAGCCTAGTGAGGGGAGCATCTCTGTGTCTCACTATGGAGTCGCCTATGACCTAGACATTAGGTTTTGAGGTGTTATGTCTTAGGAGCTTATTTTCTGAGACACTGTTGTATGTGTTATTAGGTGTAGTGGTTTCTATTTGAATAACAGTGTGCCAAGTTGTTTACATTTGGGAGGTCTCTGATCCTATGGTAGGCTTTTCGTGAGTACTTCTGCATTTATGGACTCGTGACCTTATTTTGTGTGAGAGGCAGTATGTGAGTGTGCTGACTACCTGTCTGATGTCCAGTTTGTTGTTATGTTAGAGAACTGACTTCAATTTCATGATGTAATTGTATCTCTCACATAGGGTATTTGTTTGTTTAAGGAGTAAGTAGTTTTCAGTATACATGAGGCAATTAATACATCACCTCAGTATGCCCATGTCAATCAGGCTGGCTGTAGAAATAATGGGATATTGCCCGTCCATTATAGCATTTTATTTTTACAGTATGTACTTTTAGGGAATGGAGTGGGCTAGTTAGACTAGCTAGGACTAACAAAGGGCCTAGGGATGATAAGTGTGACAACACTGCTCAGTGAGCAGCTGAGTTGCCTTTAGGCCAGCAGGGAAGCTTGGGAAGGTTCCACTAACAGATGGCTATGTAAAAATTGTGTTTCAAGGTGTTTGCATCTATACAGTGCACCACTAACCTCTGCTGTGCAGTGTACAGCAATGTGCAAGCAGAAGGCTTAAATACTGGTGAAAATAAACACTTTTAATCTAATTTACCAATAGGAAAGCACACAATGAACCTTCCTCCAGCAATCCCTAGCTCAGACAAATCTGGATTTACAGTCTTCTGCCACAAGGCTCCAGGTGACCCCTTCTTAATGTAAGATGGCTGGTTTATTACTCAAGCGCATCAATAACAGGCTGGAATCTAGACTATGTTACCTAGGCTAAAAGTACAGTTGAAATCAAGTGCAGTAAAAAGCAAAAATGATGCAGCGATTAGTTAAAATACAGTTTAAAAAGTGCAGCAAAATCTCAAAATATACTTATTTTCTTGTTTTTACCCTTGGATTTCAGCAGAAACAATCTGGACCTCTGGCAACAGATGGCAAACATAGAGCAGCTCCAGTTAATTGAGCGCAGACTCATGCAAATGAAAGGCATCTATGCAGTGCACTGCTAACACTTGCTGTGCAGTGTGTAGCAATGTGCAAACATGAGGCTTAAATACAGGCAAAAATAAACACTTTTAAGTTAATTTGCCAATAAGAAATCACACAATGAACCTTCCTCCAACAATTCTTAGCGCAGACAAGGCTGGATCTACACTGTGCTTTGTTGAAGTATGGGTGTACTGCAGCCCTACAACTGTGTATTCCAATCTGTGATTTGGGCTACTGTATTTATGGCCAGTGCTACCATTTGGTTACATGTTCCTTCCATAACAGCTGTAGTAATATGTCTCCTGAGGACTGTTGACATCGGATGATGTTATTTGTATTGTTGCCTTACTAAGGCATGTGTTCTTGTAGTGGAGCATATCATCATTCTTCACAATTGTCATGCAATCATCACAATGACAGATGCAATATGGCACAGGTGTCCGTGTGTATACTTCGCATACAGAAATATCTGACATACAGCAATATCACATAATACTGATTACATGAGCACATACTCCTTGGTTCATTCACATGTTGCAATGCTGTTATACAGACAAACATATGACATGATGAAATTCACTTGCAACCTTGTGGTGCTATTCACTTAGGCTATACAGTTGTTTCCCAGCAGCATTATGTAACTGTCATAATTTGTGTCACTAACTTTTCTGGATGAACCACATCAATCTCAGCTGTAATGTGCCCATATATGGTGTCAGAGCCCTCATCCACCCATTTCCACTGAAAAACAAATAGGCATATGATGTACAACTGATGTAATGATGTGAAATAGGTAGAGTTGTATGACTGTAAACAGTTCCACTGTTTCACATGTGATTCAGACACAGTGTTTTATTTGGAGGCAATGTTCAGCTGAAGTCCAGTTGTAGCATAGGCACAGATATAGTGTGACTGTGCCGTATCCTGGCAGTACTGCATCACATCAGGATTACCACCTGATAGTTTGCATGAACATATATACTGTATAAGTAGGTCAGGATTTCATGACAGTAACATTTTTATTGGCAGTGACAGGGGGACAGTGATTGTGCGGTACATGCGCTGAGCGTTTACATGTACTTATAGAGGGTGCTCCATGTATTGTTTGGTGTGTGTACAATATCACAGTGACAGCTTCCGTCATCATTGTCATTTGACTTTGCACTGCTGCACTTTCTGTGCACATGGGTGTAGTTGATGCATTGCCATCAGTCTCCCATACTGCTGTACCATTCATTATAACAGATCACTTCTTAATTCACACATCAGTTGCAGATGCTTCAGGTAATATCCATTGCTATTACATGTGGCAGATGAATGCAATACATCTGTGTGCAGGGAATCCACTCTCCGTATGGCCAGTACCTATGTCAGCCAATGATGCTTTTATCACTTGTATCACATTTGTCACAGTGAGCTCTTGCACATCTTGTCAGCCTTACAGACATATTCTTTGGGATGTGTACTCATTAGGATTTGACAGTGCAGACTTCCCTTCATGGTGTTCTACTAGATGCTTGTGTGATGCATCTTTCTGTGTTGCACCCAGTAAATACACAGCTCACTGACAACATTAATGGCATGGGTTTGATTCTTGTAAGTGTGGACTGTGGTGTGTCATGCAAGCCTCTCAAATGGCCAGGGTTTTCCCTTATTTCAACTCCAGATTTAACACTGTACCTCTTAACCCCTCCAAAAAGTGGTCTTTTTTGGGGTAGGGATAGTGAATTCCTTTACTAAAATACTGACAATCATTACAGTTGTAAATGTCTGTTCTGGCAGAACATGTATAATAAGGGATTTGGTCTACTTGAGTTGATCAAATTAACAAAACCAAAACTGAAAATATCAAAATGAGAACATCAAATATTCAGAAGAATGATAGCTTACAAAACTGAAACTCATAAGACTGAAAATTCAGCTACTGCTTTTCTAGTTCCTCTCCATTTGACACACATGATGTTGTTACCCTACCTTTACATTTATCTTTACCTTTGTACTTGCCCAATACTTCTGGGCCTTGTTAATTCTTTCCAGATGACATATATATCCATCTAATACCGAATTTCCTTTCCTTTTTGAAACTTGTTGGTTCTATAGACAGCACCAAGAGTGGCAGGTGCATGATACGTAACATCTGCCATAGTGTTATGCTGTGCATAGTATGAAATGATACAGGGGGACTGTTTATTAATACTACAAATGCGGTAATGCAGTAAGTATATGTATCTACATATATATATATATATATATATATATATATATATATATATATATATACAGAGAGAGAGTGAGAGAGAGTTCAATCTTGTAAAGTTTCAGTTTTATAAGCTGTCATTCTTATGAACATTCAATGTTCTCATCTCAATGTTTTCAGTCTTAATTTTGTGTTAACTTAATCAAATGAAGTAACCCCATAATGATTTATACTTACATATCCTGTCAGTGCCACAGATTAATGGTTGTAATATTTTAAAGGTGTCCATGATTGTGCCCGTTTCTGTCTACATTTGTCCAGGAGTCTGTTGTTATGTGTTCTTGAATGGTTGAGAGCTATGCTGACATATCAGTCATATTCAAGTAAGTTGTTTTGCAGATCTTCAGGGTATGCATATACGCCCTAATGGATATACCGTCTTTGCTAAGTGTTATCTCCAGTGAGCATGTCAGTGATGTTTATATCATAACCATTCACCTCCATTACCATGTAACATTGTGTGACAGTCACACATGCCATTGCCATATTTACCATGCCCTCTTCCTCTTTATCCACGCCTGTCATTTTTTTCAGTGTCCATTTTCATCAGCACATTTTGCCTGCCCAGTGTACACCTCCTTGTGTTTACCCTTGCCACTTACCCCCTCCATTACTTCATTCTGAAAATAATTGTTGCTCTGTACATTGCACTCGGTATACTTTTCTTTACTGTGTTATTACTACTGTTATTGCTGTATTTTCACCACTGGTAGTTGTGCTTTCTGCACAATCTCGCTGAGCATGTTTACTCCTAGGCAAAGTTGAATGCTTCTTGATTCCTTGGTCATGCTGCTCTGTGTGGTGTTATAGTGGCAGCACTGCTGCTGGCCACAAATCTTTGCTTGTATTGGTGTACGTGAGATGTGCAGCACAAGTCTGTAATTAGTGGTGCTGTTTATCATGCTAACCCATAAACGTTTGAATTCCCCCAATAGTTTGTCCTATTCTTGAGCAAAAACAAAGACAGATTTGGTTAAGAAGTCTTTCAGAATGGTTTTAAAGGATGGGTTGAGGGTATTGACTTGATGGATACAGGTAAAGAGTTCCACACCATAGCAACAAGGTACAAGCACAGAAAATATCCAGCAAATGTTATCAGTTTGTGGACAGACAAGAGTATTTGGTCACTGGATCGTAATGATTTACTGGGAACATAACTGTGTAGAAAGGTATTTAGTGCTGGATTTATTTATTTTTTTTTACATTTATTTACCGGGAAAATCCAGTTGGGCCAGAAGCCCATTTTCAGTGGAGGCCTGGGGAGAAAAGTCCCACAGAAATATAAGCAAAATACAGTAATTAGATAGTACAATAGTATACATACAGTAAGATGGAGAATACACATCATCTAGTTAGTCTATACAAAGTAGTATTTGATACAGTTTCCTAGTAGATACAGGTTCAAAAAGAAAAACACACAAGCATTTCAGTGAAGATCACTGTGAGAAAAATAAAATTAATACTGTGTACATATTAAATAATAGTTATGACCAAATGAGATTTCCTTTATATATATTTACTTTTGAGTAGTAATAAACACAGAGGAGAGGGAGAAAATGAGACAAGGAGTAGTCAGTGTGTTGAGAGAGTTATAGATATCTTGTCAGTCAGGTTTGGCACAGGAGCAATGCCAGTTCTTGGATAGATGTTCAAATAGTAGTTGTTTAAAACTGGTAGATTCAGGTGTGTTTTGGAGGGTATGTAGTAGATAGTGCCATAATTTGGCTAGTTGGTTTGAGAATAGGGGTATACCATGAGTGTTGTTAGCTTTGTTTACTGTGAGAAAATTTCTGTCTGCAGATTTCGGCATGAGTAGGGAACAACAAGTTCCTTGAGGGATGGCAACTGTCAGGATGGAAGATGATAGTGTGTGTGAATTTAAGTTGGTAGAGACGAAGAAGGTTAGGTAGCTCGAGCTAATTTCATTTATGTACAGCAACACAATGGTGGGTTTGGTGGGGAAGGTTCACTGTGAAGCAGGCTATTTTGTTGTAGCAAGTTTCCAGTTTGGTTAAGTCTGACTTTTTTAAGCTGGTAAAGAGGGGTGAAGCATATAGGAACATAGAGAGGAGGAAGGTTCTGGATATAGCTAGGCTGGTATTGTCAGTGAGGAATGGCTTGTTTTTGTACAGTGAGCCAGGTTTATACATTTTTAAATTTAAACTGATATTTTCTGTAGTTCATATATACTTGGTCACTACATAACATCTTTATTCAGAATGTTTTTGCTATAATTATATGCTGACACTTTTCTGGTGCTGTAATATATTTGTTGATTAAATGGTAGCATTTACTTAAAAATTATGTTGTTTTTAAATGGTGTTTCATCTACTTATTTTTTACTTTTTATATGTGAAATCCGAAGGGAAAAAAGGTCACACAGACAAACCACTTTATTGGCGTGAAAGCACCAGTAAGGAATTAAAAGAACAAAAATAAAAGTTATGAGTTATGCAGAAAAAAATGTAATTGAAACACCGGTATGTACTTAAGGAATTAATTGCATATATCTCATAAGTCTGCACTGCATGAGGTTTAAGGCATTACACAGTGAAGAATTTAGCATTGCTCAGTCTTTCTTGTAATTTTATTTAAATTTTCTAAATATTTCAGGTACATCTGACACCTGAAGTAATAGTCATTGTTGCCTGTCTTTTGACACAATGAATATATTCTTTGTTCAGCAAGATGGAATGCAAATGGCAGTTTGGTGGTTGTTACGTGATACTTAATTATGTTATATAGAAGTGAACTATTTAGAGTTTGTGTTATATGTATATTTTGTGTCAGATCATACTGAAGATGACAATGATGAACCTGGTCTGTGTTTTGTGGAATTTATTTTATTGCTGTCATGTCAGATTATTAAGCTGCTAATGTTAGTTCTGTAGATACTGACATTTATGAGTGGTAAATTTACTTTTTGTGGACTGTATTTATGTTTTGGTCTGTGCACCATCAGTTTTGGGATTTTGCATCAATTTTAGTCTCTATTGTAATGTATGTATATGTGTGTGTGTATTGATATATATCGAACAGCCGTTTCACTGAATGTGAAAGGGCCGAGCACACTTCCGAGAAAGTGCTTTTTATGGAAAAAGCACTTTCGCGAAAGTGTGCTTAAATAAGGATGAAAATGTGGGGAGATGGCTGTTGCGGAGATCGTAGCACAGTGGGGATAAGGGAATTTTTCCTTTTCCCCACTGTAGTGCGATGTTGGAGTGAGAATATTAAAATAGGGGCGGTGTGAGGGGTGCAGGAGAGGCTTGCCCCCATGTGTAAATGTACTGTGTGCTGTGTTTCTGGGGGGTTTTTTTGTTTGTTTTCTAGTTTTTTTAACAGACTTTAGCAAAAGGGCTTTTTCGGTGAAAAGCACTTTCGCTAAAGTGTGTTCGGCCAATGTGGTTTTGGTTGTTTGAGCTTTCGCTCAATAGTACAAGATCCATGTATATATATATATATATATATATATATATATATATATATATATATATATATATATATATATATATATATCTGCACACAGACGGATTTCAAAAGAAATTTGCAGACCAGTGCTGCATGCCAAAGGAAGACTTCAGCACATCAGTTGTGGACATGATTTCAGAAAACACACTGAAATCAGTTTGAGTACTTATTTATTTAGAGTAGTATGATTGCAATCTCTGCACATGCCTGTGCCTCCAAAACGCAATATGCATGCTCAACACAACATAAATGTGACAAAGTGCAGTGCTAACTCTGTTTCAAAAATCCTTGGTGAATGCCATACTGCAGTGCAAGGAAAAGGAGTTGTCACCCATGGAATCATATGGAATCCATAACAATACTGAATAAAAAAATAAAAAAAAATGTGACCTGCAGTGACTGAACTGCAACAGGCTGTGGGACCACAAGCCATATAGGAGGATCTGGTTCTGCATTGTAGATGGCAGCCATCTAGACAGAGAGCCGCCAGGCTGCAACTAAGACAACTCTCAGATCAAGAAATTATTGACAAGTACTGCATAGACAGATAGCTGGTGCAGGCTGTGTGTAACATGTACAACTTACACATGTCTGTATGCATGTTGTGAGGCAACCCTATTCCTCTTGAAAGCAAAGTCTGTCTGAGCCTAGATATACTGTTTTCCAGGACACTTCAGTGACATATGGAAGATGTTGTATGAGTGTCACAAACAGCTGCCACTCCTATCCTCACAATTCTTGACAGCAATGTGCACCAAGGTAGATAAACATACACTTTCCATCTACCTCCATGCAATGGCAAAACACTGTGCACCAGTTGTATAACATCACCAATTTCCCCCATGTTCTAGGTGCAATAGACTGAATCTACATCTATATTAAGAACCCTGTGCAAACAGATTCCGAAAGATACATAAATAGAAAGGGGTGACCATAGCTGAACTGTCAGGTGGTGTGCAGAGCAGATGGCAGCATAATGAATATCATGGCAAAACATCCTGGGATGATGCTGCCAAATGGAGGGGAAAGTTGTCTGAGGGCTGCATTCCAACATGGAGAAATAGGTGAGGGAGTACTACTGGGTAAGTACAGAAATGCAGCTAGGATGTAAGCTAAAAAGATCCCTGTTAACATTACACATGATGACAACATATGTGTCTGTCCCCAGCAACAAGTGAGTGTGATTAGCCACTTGAGCTGTGGTGAAGACCACCAAACAAAGAATCTTCCATCCCTGCAGAGGAGGCCTACAATAGCTCACATGCCACAAGAAGAAACAACATAGTGTTTGTACTTAGTGTACTGAAACTCAGGTTCAGATGTCTGAATGCATGCAGTATCAATAATTACTGTGTGCATTGTGCTACAGAATATTATTACAGCCCCACATGGTGTTCTGCCTGCTGCATGTGTGGATGATCTACCCCTAGTGTATGGAAACACTTGGTCCAAGTTGCTCCACAGAGAAAACTGCTGGGGTGACACCAACATGTGGAGGCACACTTTGCTAAGGAACAATGGTGAGAGTTGACTGTCTGGTAGTGCCTACTGGGCCCACACTGGATTGGCCAGCAGCAGAAGCTTGTGCACATTGCAGCACAGACATAGATGCTCAATGGGCAAGAGTTGGTCTTCTGAGAAGGGGCCTGCTTCTCCCATGTGGTGCTCAGCTAAGCACCATTAGGGCACACACAACTTGGCTCATACTATAGCACTGCTGAAGCACTGCCATAACCAGGGTTTCAACAGATCTTACCATAGATAACATGCTGCCTTTCTAAGCAGCCAATGCTGCCATAACATCACTGAGTCTGCACTCCTGTTCTTCATGTAATGCACACAGGTGAGATGCAACATGATCTGTGGTACAGGCTGGTGCATGAATGTCAGATCTGTGATGTTTCTGGGAACATTCATTTTCCTGTAAGAGTAGGTGTTAGAAAATATGTATTTGAATATATGTGAAACGCTAATTTAAAAGCAAAGTAGTATGTAATGCATTTTATTCTATTAATGATATAACAAAAAGGATGAATTCATGTGTAATTGCAAGTAGTTTTGAAACTGCAGTGTGGCTTATAGCAAGTTGATCTCTGACCCTGGCAGCTGCCAGCTCAGCAAGTCTTAATGTTTATACTTTTCACAAGTGATTATCTGCTGGGTCAGGAAATTAAATATGTGAAATAATGGAATCTTCTGCTCTTTCCTGCTGGGATGATTTGGCCTTGTGTATGTGTTACTAAGATAACACGCAGCTGTTGGGAAAGTGTTACAGGGGAACAAAGAAGTGTATTAAAAGACTGAATCTGCTATTGTATTCGAACTGATGTGAAACCTTGAAGAAGTAACTTTACAGAAAGACATTATGGCTGACCAGGTGGATAGCAAGGCCGTATTGTTACCAGAGGAAAACTTTTTTTAAATATACAGCATCAGCAGTATTTTATGAATAGAGGACTGTAAGCTAAAGTGATGTAGATGCCCTGTGACTGACCACGTCAGTAAGGTGGGCACAACTTGAATGTAAAGACTATAAAATTGTATACTTCCTGTTTCATGTCAGCCAAAATTCTGTACTTGTACGTTTTTTGCCTCCTGGTGTACACTAGTAAACTTTTGAACCTGAACCTCCTGTGTATTGATCTCTTGATTTTATTTAACAGTTTGGTCCTTCATTAGCCAGAAATCCCTTAGACAGCTGCAGATCAGAGTCTACTGGTGGTCGAATACTGCGCAGGAGAATTTACCGAAACGGTTCTTCTTGGGTGAAAAGACCTCCAACTGAATTGTCGTTTAAAGAGGCTGGCCACTTTCTGATCTGTGGCCGAAGAGCGGATCCTGGACGGCTCAATACCGGACGCTCAGGTAGGAAGATTTTGCCTTTTTTCTGTTTTAGATCAGGGACTAGGTTACAGTAAATATTGTTGTCAAGATTTGTTATGCAGATCAGGGACAAAAGGAATTACTGTATATTTGGTCATAGATCAGGGTAACAGAATAAGGCAGGCAGTTATTCTAGATAATCTGTGGAAAGGAACTGAAATTTTGATATCACGTGATAAGAAGGGTTACGTAACATTTTCTTTTAATATGGGAAATCAGTGCACTAAAACATCGATAGATCCGCCCCTAACCGAAGACGCAAAATATATGCAATCACAATGCTCTGATAATGTTAGGTATTATACGAAATGGGTTAACAAATATGAATTTGATGGTAAATTAGATAAAACTTCACTGGTTAAACTCCTTAAGCAACTTAAATCCGATGTGGGAGGTCAGGCAAAGAAGCAACGCCAATTAGGCATTCCTCAGGCACACAGGTGGATTGAGGAAGCAAACCATAGGGAACAGAAGATTAAAAATTCAAAAGCATTATTTTTAGACAAAGAAGATAATAACATAGTAATAACAACAGCTCCTCCTCCCCTGCCCCCTCTGTTGCCTTTTTCAGGAAATGAAGCGAGTGGACAGGCTGGTCCGCCTCCGCGTTATCCTGAAGTCTCAGCGAGACCACAACTGTTTGTTAGAGATCCTATTGAAACTAGGTCCCGAGCACGTAAAATACATGGGGACGCAGAATCATATCAAATAGAGAGAAACCTACAGGATGAGAGTGAGGAAAAAATATGCCCACTTATAGAGGTCCCAAATCCTCAGGCAGGACAGGCAGGGCAGGACCCAACACTCTTAGTATACAGACCGTGGACACCGGAGGATATCCGGAAAGCTACTGAGGGAATCCCCCATCCGAAAGTTAATTTTACGAAATTTTTAGAAGATTTGCAAGGCATGAGGTTGAGTTACCACTTGAATGGGGAAGAAGTAGAAAAAGTAGTAAGACAAATTATAGGTCCAGATTGGCACATGATTTGTGGCACCTGGAATCCTCGTAATGCAGAGCTTAAACCACTCCCACATAGTGACGCAGAATTAGACAATAGAGTGAAAGGTCTTACGGACCAAATCTCTGAGAAATGGAAACCTAGAGCAGATTAGACTTGCATTAACCAATGCATACAACAGGAAAATGAGACAATAGATGGGTACTATGCTAGATTATTGGAATGTTTTAATAATCATAGCGGTATGGCAGTTCCTGAAAATCAAGTGAATAATTCCCCGTATGAACAACAATTGAAAAATGCATTTTTAAAAGGTTGCATTGCACCTATCAGCAGCTTCATTACTAAGCATATGATAGACCATCCAACAGGTAGGCTACAAGCCTTACTTGAATATGCTAGACATGCTGAAAGACATTTTAATAGCAAAAAGAAAAAGAAGGCGCAAGTCTTCACTGTTGAAGACGGAGCTGAAGTAACAAAAGTAAATTACAACTTTGGAAAAAGCAAGTTAGATACCTAGGATATGTGATATCCAATGAAGGTAGGATATTAGACGAGGATAGAAAGACAGCAATTTTACAAGCACCCAAACCAACAACCAAGAAGGAAATGATGTCCTTCTTGGGGACAACTAATTTTTGTCGGAGTTGGATACCAAATTATGCTTTGGAATCTGCTCCACTGACTGACTTAATATATAAAATGCCAATGGCAGCACAAGATTTGTTACAATGGACACCCGAAGCAGAAACGGCTTTCTGCAGGTTGAAGCAGTTGATAGCTTCTTCATTAGTTTTAGGACTCCCAAATTATCACAAACGGTTCTTTCAGACCATAGATTGCAAGCAAGGATATATGACGTCAGTGCTGATGCAACAACATGGGGATAAGCAACGCCCCATAGCCTATTATTCATCGCAGTTAGACCCAGTGGCGCGATCTTTACCTCACTGTGTACAAGCAGTGGTTGCAGCTGCAATGGCAGTACAGGCTTCGGCCTCAGTGGTATTATTCCACCCTCTCACATTGAGAGTGCCTCATGCAGTCACAATAATTGTACTGCAAGAAAAAGTAGCATATCTCTCCCCTGGTAGACATCTTTCATGTATGACTATACTGCTGAGCCAACCTCATATGACAATTGAATGATGTACGACATTAAATCCATCAACATTACTCCCAACTCCTGCGGATGGCACACCGCATAGCTGCCTGCAGGAAATTGAACAGTTAACCTTGCCTAGACAAGATCTCACAGATATGCCCTTGGATGATGCCGAGGTGACATATTACGTGGACAGCTCATGTAGAAGGGGCCCTACAGGAAAGAATCTAGTGGGGTATGCAGTAGTTACAGATACTGAAATTTTAGAAGCCCAACCCTTACCACATAACTTATCTGCACAAGCAGCAGAATTGATAGCTTTGACACGGGCATGTACCTTAGCAAAAGACAAATGTGTAAACATATATACTGATAGTCAGTATGCTTTCTCTACAGTACATGTATTTGCGCAACAATGGAAAAATAGGGGAATGATAACATCTAGTGGAAAACCAATTAATCATGTGCAGTTTATTTTGGAATTATTAGAATCAATCCAGTTACCTACTAAAGTAGCTATTTGCAAATGTGTAGCTCATACAAAGCAACAGGATAGGATTTCGAAAGGAAATGCGAGAGCTGATGCAGCTGCAAAGCAAGCGGCCTCAGACTCAGAAACTTTACTTTTGAATGAGGAATTACAACCCTCTGAGATTTTAGATTTAGACATGTTGAAAACAATGCAGACGCTTACTACAAAAGCAGAAAAACAAAAATGGGAAAAGCAAGGTGCAATTCTTGAAAATGGACTGTACATTTCCAAAGAGAAAAAAACAATATTGCCGTCTAATTTATTTAAATATGCAGCTTTGTTGAGCCACGGGCAATGCCATGTCTCAACAGGGGGGATGGTACAGTTAGTAAACCGAATATTCCAAACATACGGATTCACAAACTACACAAAAAAAATGTGTGCAGCTTGTCATACTTGTAACAAGCATCATGCACAAGGGGCATTTAAACCTAAGCAAGGAAGGTTTCCTATACCACCATATCTGTTCCATACTATTTGTATAGATTTCATAGAATTGAATAAGTGTGAAGGGAAAAAATATTGTCTAGTCATTGTAGATATGTTTTCTAAATTGGTAGACGCTTTTCCAACCAAGAATCCGAATGCAGCAACAGTGGCGAAAGCTCTGATAAAAGAAGTAATCCCTAGATTTGGCATACCAGAAAGGATTTATAGTGACAATGGCACACATTTTGTTAATGAGACAATCCAACAACTTGGGAGATTTTTTGGAATCTCCTTGAAAAACCATTGTGCCTACCACCCACAGTCTGCAGGACTGGTGGAAAGGTACAATGGAACCCTTAAAAGTAAACTTAGGAAGTTAGTTGATGAGACTCAGAAGAATTGGATATACTGTTTGCCTTTAGCACTGCTGAGTATGAGAACAGTTCCAAATGTGAAGGGTTTGACTCCCTTCAAAATGGTTTTTGGGAGAGCATATTATGTGCCTCAGTGGAAAGCTCTCATGCCTGCAGAACAAGAGGCTGGCAGTTCATTAGCTAGTTATATGAGGAAACTGTTAACAAATAAATCTGTTTTGCAGTTTAACTCTTTTTCAGATAAAGAACAGACCAGACCAGTGGAAGCAGTTTTGGCTCCAGGAACGTGGGTTTGGATAAAAGTGATGAAGAGGAAGAATTGGGAGAGTCCAAAGTGGGAAGGACCGTACCAGGTACTGTTGGCAATGCCTACTGCAGTCAGAGTGGCTGAGAGGACGTCCTGGGTCCATTTGACACACTGCAAACCGGTAAAGAACTTTCAACTTGATAAAAACTTTGTGACTGATATACAACAAGGGCAAAATGGCCAAGAACAAAGCGAATAGAAATATAGATCAACCCCAGAGATGTTGCATAATCATTTTGTTGAGTATACATTTATTGACTATAATTGTGACAATTTTCCTCTTGTTGTGGTTTTTCCTACACTCAACCACACAAGTGAAAGTGGGAAGGCGTGATTTAAACATCTATAGACTGGCATCCAAATTTTAACACATACCTAGCCATGAAGCGTGTATATGCAGAGACTATGAACATTTCAAATTGCTGGGTTTGTACAGTTATACCAACAGCATATGGAGGACTGATAATGTCTGCTGTCCGTCTGGGGACAAATGAGACTTGGGAGAATTTACTTTTTGATACGGGAACTGTGAGATCACAGGACAAAATAACTTTATTTTTACCTGTCACACAAAAGGGAATTGTATGTTTTTATAAAAATGAAACTCTCCAGGTGGGCTGGAGCAATTGTAATATAACCATATCTTATCGGTGTTATATTAAGACTAGTAATGGCAATACTCTTTGCAATACTAATTATGACTCATATTTGAACTCAATGAAAACAACCATGAATGAAATTCGCAAGAATCCTGTTTTATTTAAACAATTATCAGTTATAGACCAGAAAATGTTTCATGCAGGGTTAATGCGTATTAGTACTAAAGTAGAAAATTGTTATTTTATTTGTGGGAAAAAAGCATATAAATGGCTACCTGAGAATTGGTCCGGCAGTTGTTTTTTGGGTTATCTGGTTCCGGCTATAAGACATACTGCAGAATTACCTTTGGGTAAGATACGAAACGTGAGAGAAGCTGCCCAAAAACCTGAAGGTCCAGTTGAGAAACCTGTAAATCCAGTAGGACGGATCAAAGCTGGCTGGAAAGACCATAATAACGTAAAGGACAAAAGCAAATTGACTCATATGGACTTGAGTGACAGTGTTATATCTTGGGCAGGAATATTCCCAGCATATGGAGCAGTCAAATCAATCTGGGAGTTGCGGAAACTGTCAAAACTTCTCGAAGTAATGAGTAATGCAACTTTCTCTGCCCTAGAACTGGTGACTGATGAACTGAATGCAATGAGAACTGTTGTGCTACAAAATCGAATGGCTCTTGACTTCACCCTAGTTGCAAGAGGTGGTATGTGTGCGCTTATCAAAGAAGAATGCTGTGCGTACATTCCAGACAACAGGCATGAAATAAACAACCACCTAGAGGTAATTCAGCAAGTATCAGCCATGACTGAACCAGGCCCAAAACCCACTGATGGACTTTTTCCAGAATCTATTTGGGGGGTGGGGTTCCATCCTAATGAATATTCTGATTGCTATTTGTGTGGGTTTACTCCTAATAGGAGCATGTGTTTGTTGTGGAATTCCCTGCATGAAAAGATTAATCAAAGATTTTATTGATGTATCTGTTACTGAAACTTTGTATCAAGATATTGAAATTGAAAAACTGATCTCAGACGAAAACTTTTTCTGAAGTATAGATGAAATGACTCACCTAGCTGAAAATCCTTAGTGGAAGAGGTTAGGAGATGAAATGACATTATGCATACTTCAAAATAGAATAAAAAGTATTAATAGGAGGGAAAATGTTAGAAAAATATGTATTTGAATATATGTGAAACGCTAGTTTAAAAGCAAAGTAGTATGTAATGCATTTTATTCTATTAATGATATAACAAAAAGGATGAATTCATGTGTAATTGCAAGTAGTTTTGAAACTGCAGTGTGGCTTATAGCAAGTTGCTCTCTGACCCTGGCAGCTGCCAGCTCAGCAAGTCTTAATGTTTATACTTTTCACAAGTGATTATCTGCTGGGTCAGGAAATTAAATATGTGAAATAATGGAATCTTCTGCTCTTTCCTGCTGGGATGATTTGGCCTTGTGTATGTGTTACTAAGATAACACGCAGCTGTTGGGAAAGTGTTACAGGGGAACAAAGAAGTGTATTAAAAGACTGAATCTGCTATTGTATTCGAACTGATGTGAAACCTTGAAGAAGTAACTTTACAGAAAGACATTATGGCTGACCAGGTGGATAGCAAGGCCGTATTGTTACCAGAGGAAAACTTTTTTTAAATATACAGCATCAGCAGTATTTTATGAATAGAGGACTGTAAGCTAAAGTGATGTAGATGCCCTGTGACTGACCACATCAGTAAGGTGGGCACAACTTGAATGTAAAGACTATAAAATTGTATACTTCCTGTTTCATGTCAGACAAAATTCTGTACTTGTACGTTTTTACCTTCCTGGTATACACTAGTAAACTTTTGAACCTGAACCTCCTGTGTATTGATCTCTTGATTTTATTTAACAGTAGGCATACACCCTCTGGTACCTGCCCATGTACACTAGTTACACTCCTACATGTACTGCGCCTGGCAGTATCACTCTGTTGTGCAGAAATGTCAATATTACCAGCAGAATCAACACAGGACTGTGGTGTGTGGTGTGCAGGCATCATCCTGTCCAACATCTGACATCCCTACATCGTCAGAAGAGATGGGCATGTTTTCCTTCACATTTGGGGCTACAGCCTCATCTACATGACTGTCACTGTCTAGGCCAGAGTGTATCATCAGATCTGTGACCTGTGTGCTAGGATCAATGCTAGCACAGTGAGTCATATCAAATATCACCTCAGCATCAGGTGATAGGTTAATGAAGAATAAAGGCAGTGGACATGCTTAAAGCAGAGACAGGTGAGACAGGTCACATAAGGACACATGTATCACATGCTAGAGATCAGTCTTGATATATGGATAAACTAAATCACTGTACTATTACAGATGCTACGGACTAACCAGGAGATTGTGTCTGAGTGTGGCACACAGAACCTATATAACAAGAAACTGAAATATGCAACATAGATGACATATGTGAGGAATAATAACATAAGAGACACCTGATATGTCCTCATGAGAATCCAGGACCAAAGGCAAGGGATGAAATGCAACTGTTGTAGGGAAACAAAGGCATAAAAACAGTATTAATATTCACATACTTGCCAGCATGTACCATTCCAACAGAGGTACAGCATACTGTAGGTAATATATACACACAGCAGTTAACTGTGAATGAAGTTATGTTGGCAATGATCCTATGCAGGGATAGAAGGACACAGTATCAATGAAGGACAACAACAGGAGTAACAGCAATTACATATAGGAAACAGTATACCAGTTACATCTTCCCTGTGTGGTGAGTGTATCATCTGTCATAATGTGGATCCTGTAGTGGGAAAATGCAACTGTGTTTATACAATGCAGTCATGAATGCAGACAGAGGCACATTATGAGATATATAACACAGTAACAGGATATGGCAATACTCCCATGACAAATAGTGCACATGTTGGCCAGATATCCCTTTGTATGTAAGCAGTGACATTAATTTTATGTAACACAGGTGTGCTACACAATGCTGTAGCCTATGAGCATTGTGGGAAAACATGCCTGCTCTGCCCATAGGTGCACCTGCTTGGCTCATATCTCCTTAAGATGTATCTGTAATTTTCAATGGCAAGGAAACATCAAAATGCCAGTATACAACACTGGCATGACAGGAACCACAGACAGTAACATGTATCCATATGCACCAAATATTCCTTTTAAACCCATTGCTTATCTCTTCTGACAATTAGCTCAGTTGAGTAATCACTATAGCATGGTGACTGTTCTCGCTGATTATGGGCTGATTCCCATGGTGGTTGTTTGTTTAGTATTAGTATTGATGTACATACTATTGAACATAAGACATGTTTGTTTTCAACTTAAAAAGTACATAATTTAACACATCCAGCATGGTCTTGTTTCATGGACGCATATAATGCCTAGGCCATGGATGACTACACATTTCTCTGTTATCTGTAAACTCCAACACCATCACACATTAAGTTTCTGTATGTGTGAATACTGACTTATGCAGATCTCCGTTAGTCAACTCTGCTTTAGAAAGTGTGCAGTATTGTCAAATACTTGTTTGTTGAACAAATTAGTGTACAACCACTGCATGTCTAGTTGAGGTTGTATGTTGAAAAACATAATGGTATCTGGCTGTTGCACATCTTGATAGTGTGTGGAGCATGAAGACTGGTAGGGCTTAGGTGTCAGTTGGATGATAATTCCTCCATTATCCGCAGGAATATGGATGCACATATCCAAGAGCAGCTTGTTATGGGGAAAAATATTGTGCTATATATTAGCTCAACCTGTTAAGCAAGAGTTCAATGTGCATACATCATGGATAAATGTGGGTTCAAAAAGTTTACATTTGAGTTAGGAGCAGGGTATGTTTGCTGAGGGCAATGTTGTTAATTGTATGTCACAACCTTGATAGACAGTAATGTGTAACTGTCACAGTGCTCATGATTATGATATTTCACATACAGGTTACTTGTGCTCTGTACAGCAAGCTGACCCACTTGAATTTCCTGTTGTGATGCTTAGTAATTGTTATTTTGTGTATAGCCTAGCTTTTCACACACTGAATGGATGTCTGCTGTCTTGCTTTGACTGCTTTTGCTATACTAGGGCTGACACTTCTGTCTTCAATGATGATGCTTTGTTTACAATGCACTTGTACCCTGTGTTTGGGAGCTGTGGTGCACACAGCCACTCATTTTCTTCATTTATATCCACCTGTTATACAATCACCATCAGCATTACAATGTTTGCATTTTGCTGCTGCATACATAAGGAATGCTAAAAAATGTAGGTAAGGCATTGATGCACCAATATTTTATATACTATATGCTGCCACTGTGTCAATTATTGCCTATTAGTTGTAAAGTGTCTTTCATTCCAAATATTTGATCTTGTTGTGCCAGTCAGTGACCATGTCACATTGCTCATCTCATTTGCATATTGTTTTTATATTACCCACTGATTTTTCATCTTACTATCTTTTTAATCGAAACAGGTTATTTGTTGGCTGTTAACATCGCTCATTACTTGCACAGACATGTGGATTACAGCTGTGAGTAATATGCATATTCACATGATGTCATAAATGTGCAAAGCACACATACAACATTGGAAACATAGAACTAGTGATATTCTCTTTGATAGTCTGCTTGCCAATTTAGTGAGGCATACAGGAAGTATTACCCACTATAGGCTATGGGAGTTGTGTTATGTTGTCAGTTTCATAGTGGTGCAGCAGTGTAGCACTTGTATTGCAAAGTAGGCACATGTTAGTGTTGCATGTCACAGTGTTATGGCATGCTTGTTTTCATATGTCATGACACATACATGTGCTGTCTTGGACGTTTGTCATGCATAATGATGGGTGGTTACCAATTAGTCAGATAATAGCAGAGTTTCCACAGATAACTTGTATTATGCATGAGATACCTTGCAATGGAGAAGCCTGTTTACATTCTGTTCATAGGTTCATTGGTAGGTACTGGGCTATCTGCCCAAAGGCATATATTAGCCCAGCCACATTGTGCGGTATTCACTGCCCCTTTGGTTATTTCTCTAGACCATTGATCTAGCAGCTAGTATCCTTGGCCCCTATCTAGTAGAGCTGTTGGTATGATCCCTGGTGTGAACTTTCTGTTACCCATCCACTCATCAAGGTTCCTCTTGAAGAGTGATAGTGACAGGCTCTGTCTTATGTAGATCGGGACCTTGTTCCATAACAAGGGAAGACTTTGCAAAGGGAATCTATCCCTCCAGCATGTTCTATTCATTGTTGTACTGAAGTTTATATCCCTAGAGCGTGTAGCTCAAGTAGATTTGGTTTTGCTAAGATGGAGCATGTTCAACAGTTCTGGGTTGGACATGGCTCTGTATGTTAGACAGAGATCGCCTCTGAGAAGGTGGTATGCAACAGAAAAAAGCCTTAGTTTTTTCAATTGTGCTGCATAGGGCAACTGTTTGAGGCCAGTAATCCTCTTAATGAGGTACCTCTGTGGTCTCTCCAGCTGCTGGAGATGCCTGGCCAGGTACATTCCAATTGGTGCATTGTACTCAATAATGGGTCTGATGAGGGAAGAGTAGAGGGGCAGCACTACATCCTTAGATCTTGATGCGGACCCTTTTGTGATCAGATGGGTCATATAGAAGGATTTTCTAGCCACCTTGACAACATGGTTATCAAAGGAAAGCTGACTATCTACTTGGGTCCCTCGATCCCTTCTTACTTCTTCAGATTTCAGGGGGTTACCTCTTATCTGGTAATTCATGGGTATTCTGTTTTTTCCAAAGGGGATTACTATGCATTTTTTAGCATTTAGCTTGAGACCATAGCTTTGACACCATGCATCAGTCTCATTAAGGCCCTTCTAGAGGATATCCATGTCAGCCGGAGACTCTATTATAGCACCCAGTTTGCAGTCGTCTGCAAACTTGGTCAGCCACAGCCCTTCAGTGCTTGCCTGTACATCTGAGAAGTATATGCCATACAGGAGGGGGCCCCAGGACAGAGCCCTGAGGCACAGCATTCATTACTGGTCTGGATTCAGATATAGATCCCTCTACTCTTACTTTGTGGGATCTGTCTGAGAGCCAGTTTGCAATCCATCTTGTGACGTAAGGGTTTATGCCCAGGTTGGTGAGTTTATCAATAATACCCAAATGGGGAATGGTGTCAAATGCTTTAGCAAGGTCAAGGTAAGCCATGTGCACCTCCTTTCCCTTATCTATAGTCTGAGTAACTGTCTCAAAGAAGTCCACCAGGTTCAGGAGGCATGATCTGCCCTTGACAAAGCCAAACTGTGTGGGGTCAAGTGTTTGGAGGTTCCCAATCTCTCCGTTTATGAGTTCCATAATGATTCGCTCCACTGCCTTACAGATCAGACTGGTCAGGCTTATTGGTCGGTGGTTCCCAGGGTCGGTTATGGGCCCACCCTTGTGCAGTGGAACAACTGTTGCTGTGCACCATTCTATGGGCACATATCCTGTCGAGAGGCTGAGACTGAACAGGTTATTCAGATGCAAGGGTTAATTCATTTTGGAGCTCGCGTATGACACAGCCCAGGACACCATCTGGTCCCATGGAGGCAGTGTTTTTAGCTTTAGATAGAGCCTTATTAACCAACTTATCAGTAATAATTTGGAGTTACACAATCACCTGGAATAGTAATAGGCCCTGCAGGTGGTGGTGGTGGGGGGGGGGGGGAATTTGCACTGAACCTGTCAGCCAAGATGTTGGCAATGTCATTGCGGTCAGTGTATTTTGTTCCATTTTGTACTAGCTCAGAACAGACCTGAGCTTTGCCATTTAGGTTTTTGATGTAACCATAGAAGGCCTTATGGTTATCCTTGGCATCCTTGGCAACTTTTTTTTCGAAATTAGCTTTAGTTGATTTGATGAGGGCCCTCAATTTCTTACTAATGCTGATCAGGGATGATTTTTCTACTTGAGATTTTGCCTTTTTTTGTATAAGTCTCCTCCTTTTATTGTATAGTTTGCTTATGGCCGGGGTCCACCAGACTGGTTTCTTTTTGCTTGAGGAAGGAGTCTTGGTTTTATTTGGGATAGCACAGTCCATGCAATCTTGAAGATGTATATAAAGTGCCTTGGTGTAGGATTTTGCATCCTGGATATCATTTTCCTTCTGCAAGGGAATAGTGAAGCTTTCCACTTCTGATGCAAGTAGTTTGAAGTTTGCTTTGGAAAGGTTTGTTATGATGGTTTCTTTGACTGCGGGAGTGGGAGGGGTGAGGATGTCCAGGGTTATCAGTTTGTGGTCTGATCTGACCAGAGAGGGAGTGATAACGGGTGTGGTACAATGGGCACCCATATTTGTGATGACTAAATCCAATATGTTGTCCCCTCTAGTGGGAGAACATACCAGTTGTTCAAGGGCATTTGAATTTATAAATTCTATAAACCGCTGGGCATAGGAGTTAGAACTTTGGTAGTTCACCCAGTCTATACCAGGGTAGTTGAAATCCCCCAAAATTATGGTGTTGGGTAGGACCTTTATATCTTCCAATGCCTCAAGGAATGCTGAGTGAGCATCTTGGGACATGGTGAGCAATCTATAACAGGCTATGACTTGAAATGTGGTTTTGCCTGCTGATAGTTGTGCATGGATGATCTCTGGGGCATCATGCTTCGCCACTAACCTGGAGATGTGAGTATCCTTGATGAATATGGATACACCTAAGCCCTTTGCACTGCGATCTGGTAACTGAGGCTGGAAGGTATGATATGAGTTGTAACTGGTAGTGCTGGGGTGCTCTCTGGAGCCTTAAACCAGGTTTCTGTCACTGCACAAACATCAATTTTCTCCATACTGAGGAGTGCCTTGAGTGCGTGCATTTTGAGGTTGAGACTTCTGGTGTTGAGTAGCATTACCCTTAGTTTTTGGTTACCTGTGCTGGTTACAGTGGTTGGTTTGTCGTTTGAGCCTTGCCTAAAAAAGGCACTATGGGGACAGCAAGAGCCTTGGCCAGTATTCGAAAGCCTACTGGTGACAGGTGCAAACCATCTCTGGTGAAAAAGTGAGGCTTGTCTATAATGTCATCCCAGGCAGACAGACACTGGATCCCCTTAGAATGACACCAGAAGCTTAGCCAATTGTTGAAATTGATCATTTTGTCTTTGTATTGTGGTATCATTCTAGGTGAAGGTAGTATGCTACTCAAGGTCATGGTCATTCCAGCTTGGGCTACATGATCAGAGAGCTCCTCAATGTCTCTTTTCATGTAGTTCAAGGAGGTACGTCTAAGATCATTCACACCAACATGTACAATGACAGTATCATACTTGTACTTGTTCTGGAGTGACCTAAGTGCCTGTGTTATGTGGCGGATCCTAGCACCCAACAGGCAGCTGACAGTAACCTTCTCCTTGTTCAGCTTGGTGAGTGGAACATCTGTGTGCCTTACTATAGAGTCTCCTATTACTAGCATGTTGGTATGGTGTTTTGCCTTAGGGGCTGTCATGAGGCACACTGCTGAGGTGAATTATGTGTTTTCTGGCTTGTGTTTGGAAGTGCAGGTTGCTTGCTTGTCTGCTTTGAGGGTCCCTGGTTCTTTTTCAGATTGGTACCTAGTGCCTCCGAATATGTTTTTGTGTATTTATGTGTATGTTTTGCCAGTGCTTGTTTTGTAAATCCATGTGTGACTGGTGGGGTGATGCTCGTGTGTCTCTTCTACTCTTGACTGTCTGTTACAGTCATGGGTTGAGAGCGTTTAGCCTCCAGTCTGGCTGTGTATTTGCATCTCTCACAAGTGTTTGTGTCTAGTGGAAGAGGAGAGGGTTGTCTGTATACATGAAGCAGTTGTGACATTGCCTCAGGATGCCCAATTCCACCAGATGAACTGGAGAGTACACCTGAAGCTGACCTCTGGACATGCTTGGAAAAGTAAATTTCACTTGTCTTGCGGACAATCGACGGTCTTATTCTGTATTACAATAGTGCTGTCTAGGAGATTTGGAAAATAATAGTTCTGTCTAGGAGGTTTGGACAAGTGCTGATTTGGGTTATGCAAGTGCTGCAATAAGAGCAGTTGATCTGAAGCACTTATGTTGAGGCTTGCCTAGTTCTAAGGGAAAATTTGCAGCGCATACTTTGTGGAGCCAGGAATAGTATACCCCAGCTAACTGGCACTGCCCGACTCTGCTCTGTGTGCAAGACCATGCAAAAAGAGAGTTGCAGGGTTTTAAGAGAGAGAGATCAAGGAGTTTGGAATTGACCCAAAATGGCCAATAAAACTACAGTTTCTAGGCAGTAACGACTCCTAAAGGGACAGGCAGGCTGCTCAGTGTTTACCACTGCCACTGGTGAACACAGAGACTTCCCTTTAGCCCAAGTAAGCACTGGCCTCCAAGAAACTTACAAACAGTTCAGAACAGCAACTCTGTAAGTGAACTTTTTTTTTTAAATTATAGAAAGCGGGAAAATAGCAAGATTTTTTTTTTTGTTTTTGTTTAAAATAGCAGAGACACACAAGTAGCAAACTAGTCAGAACAGTGCAATAAATGACCCCAACATGTGTGTGCCATGTCAAAGGCAGGTAAAATGCAATTTTAAGAAAAAACTATTTTAAATTAAGTGCAACACAAAAAATGCAATAAACAGGCTCTAGGTATGTTCTAAATACTATTTTTAACACAGATATCAACTTTTGCAAGCAAGAAAATTCCGAAAAGTAGGCAGCAATGCAGTTTTTCTAAGAAATAAATCTGAAGAAAATACTTAAAGTCTCAAAAGTAGCTCCTTTCTTCTCTCAGCATTTTCTCCTCTTGGTAGGTGCTTCAGCAACAACTATCAAGCCTGGAAAAACGCCAAAATCATGCTGCTGCAGGGTTTTAAGAGAGAGAGATCAAGGAGTTTGGAATTGACCCAAAATGGCCAATAAAACTACAGTTTCTAGGCAGTTTTGACTCCTAAAGGGACAGGCAGGCTGCTCAGTGTTAACCACTGCCACTGGTGAACACAGAGACTTCCCTTTAGCCCAAGCAAGCACTGGCCTCCAAGAAACTTACAAACAGTTCAGAATAGCAACTCTGTAACTGAACTTTTTTTTTAAATTATAGAAAGTGGGAAAATAGCAAGATTTGTTTTTGTTTTTGTTTAAGGATAGCAGAGACACACAAGTAGCAAACTAGTCAGAACAGTGTAATAAATGACCCCAACACGTGTATGCTAGGTGAGGCAGGTAAAATGCAATTTTAAGAAAAAATGATTTTAAATTAAGTGCAACACAAAAAATGCAATAAACATGCTCTAGGTATGTTCTAAATACTGTTTCTAACACAGATATCAACTTTTGCAAGCAAGAAAATGCCGAAAAGTAGGCGGCAATGCAGTTTTTCTAAGAAATAAATCAGAAGAAAATACTTAAAATCTCAAAAGTGGCTCCTTTCTTCTCTCAGCGTTTTTTCCTCTTGGTAGGTGCTTCAGCAACCAGTATCAAGCCTGGAAAGACCATCACCTTGTGTGATTGATAAAGTGACCCTAACATAGGCATCTATTGAAATTATGCATAAATATACATAATCAGACATTGGGAATGCATAGTGTGCGAATATCTGCCTTCTAGCCTCATCTGTTTGTATTGTAATCTTTATAAATAATCCTTATTGGTTATATCAACTGAGAAGTAGGTTTTAATGACAACTGTAAAGTATGATGACATACATTTCTTCTCATCTGCAGGGACCATGTTGAAGGCATAGTAGTTAATGTCTTTTACATTCTTTATTGCACATCAGTTTGTGTTTCATGACAGCCATGGTTTCCATCCTTATGGTTTGGATTCATGCCTTACATCACATATGATGATAGATTTGACTATGGGAATACCTTCTTGCAATGTGATATATTGAATGTTTTCTGCCTGTGCATTGTGGCACAGTGGGTATGCTGTACACTCAAAATAGTTACAGGAATGCATATTATGTAGTTTCCTTCTTATTATGGTATTCACCTTAACAGAGCATGGGACCCATGGCTGCTCTCCTATTAGACGGTAAGATCAGCACATGACAGAGCACTGTCCAAGTGCTCAGATTCCAATGATATTGAAGACTATTATTGGGATGATAATGAAAATGAAGATGATGAGGAAGGACCCAGGCTTGCACATGGTGCCATTCCCTGCTACGCCTTGGAGCAGATATCGACCATCACCAGCAGCAGAGGATTTTTGGGACCAGATCTGGGAGGTGATGACTGATGTCTCTTGGACAGAGATGAAGGATATTTTTTCCTGAATATGGCATGGACCATGTGACAATCCTTCAAGGAAATAGGCTGGGAGATCATCCATGATGTACAACCCCATCAGGATGGGCCCTCAGGACCATACATATTGTCTGTGTGACTCCTGTGTACTGCTGTCACCATAATAGTTGCCATATAAACAATTGTATTGTATACATAGGCACTGGAAGCTGTTGAAAACTGGGGGGGGGGTGAGAGGGGCACTTAGTGATCTAAAAAGGGCACTTTCTTTATAACTATTTACTACCAAAACATAGGTTCACTTGGAGGACATTTTAAACTTATTCAATTACCTTTTGGTGCTTGAATTAACATTTTCTGATTGGTCTTACCTATCCCATGACTGATAATTGTATATTAGCCCTAGTGAGAATAACTGTGATCATACCATAGATAATTTGAGGGGACCCTTGTAAGGGATGCAGCATTTAGGAACTGCCTCTATCCATTAATGGCATGAGGGGTATTCCTGGAGTGCATTTTCTCTTATCCATCCTTAGATCCAAGTTGCATTTGAATATGGAAGGATGAGTTTTGTTTTATCTGTATGGATAGTTTGTTCTGGAACAGTGGTAGCCTCTGTGATATATATCCATCTCTCCACAACATTCAGTTTAGATAACTGGACTGAGTATTTCTGATGCCATTTGACTTGCTCATGTTCAGTAGGTCCATCTGTATCAGGTTGGAGGATGCCTTGTATGCCAGACATGTCACCTCTAAGCACTCTGTAGGATACTGAGTATAGTAAAAAATCTTTGAGGTGGTCCATGCAAGACCTATTGTTTAGGAATTGTATCCTTTTAGTAAAGTATCTAGGAAGATATTCCAATTATTGCATGGGGCTGGACAGATACATGCCAAAGTGGGCATTATACAAAATGATTGGCTTAATGAGAGCTTTGTAAAGGGGGACAACAACATCTTTAGATCTATGCACAATCAATTTGCTTATAAGCTGTGCAATATAGAAAGACTTTCTTATAACTCTGGGCATATGCTGGTCAAAAGTTAGGTCACTGTACACACAAGTTCCCAGATGCCAAACAATTGGATCAGTTCTCAGAGGGCATTGTCATGATTTTGACACCAGTTATTTGGGATAAACTTTCCTGCATGATGGTTAAGTTATTTGGGGATTCAATAACTGCTCCTAGCTTACAGTCATCTCAGACTTAGCTGGCCAAAGCTATTTGGTATTTCCTTTTACTTTTGAGATGTATATGCTAAACAGAAAAAGACTCAGCACCGAACCCTGGGGGGGCTCCATTGGTCACTAGTCTCTTCCCCTGTTTTGATCTCCTGCATCCTGTGAGCCAAGTTGGCAATGCAGCTGTTGATGCAAGTGTTTGCTCCTACATTATTCATCTTTTGTACTACACCTGAGTAGGGGATTGTGTCAAAAGGCTTGGCCAGGTCAAGGTAATGTGGTGTGAACTGTTTTACCTTCATCCATTTCTTTGGTAACAAGAGTAAAGCTTAAAATTTGCACATGATTTTGAGCCTTTCACACTTTCCTCTGGGCTGTTGGGCCATGCATACATGTATGCATTCTTTGACCTGATTGTATTAAATTATATTCCTTGTATAATATGTATAATACAGCAGCAGTTGTTAGAATGTGTTTTAAATTTGTAGTTTTGAACAGTCTTATAGTAAGTAATAAAACAAAATGTATGAACCAATAATGACAAAACTACCCATTTCAGAAAATTTCAACCATAAAAGGCCACTCAAACTTCTGTCATTACAATCCACCAATATCAGTAAATATGCAAACTTTCTGCATAAGTAAGTCATCTAAATAATTCCACATTAAAGGGATCTGTAACTAATGAAGAAGTTGCTGCTAGGAAACAACTTTATATTTCATTGTTTCATCTACAAATAAAGTGGCTGTTGCCCTTGATAAATAATTTGCCTATATTATATTAAAAATGATATGCTAGTAATATTGCAATAGGGAATGGATGACAAACTGATAACAAGTTCATAGTTACTATATAATTCCTCCAAAGGAGGACATTCACAGGTCTGCAGCATCCACTCCCTTTAAAGTACATCACAGTACAGTATCAGCGATCCATCTGCATACCATGGGAGTAGAACCTACAGCCTTTTGCATTAAAAGTAAGGTTACTACCCATTGTGCTACTAACAATGCAAACAGACTTGGAATAAGCAGCACTAAACTTCTCTTCCCCTGAAGCTCACAACTCCTTGTAAAATGTCTTATTTAAACAGGAAAGTCCAACTTGGAACAAAGCCAATTTTCAGTAGAAGCCGAGGGAGAAATGCTCCAGATACATGTCTTTGTAACATGTGAGGACACTGGAGCATGCAGAAGAAACCCACAGAAACACAGGCAGGGCAAACAGACTCCACACAGAAAGCACCCCAGTCAAAAATCAAACCAGAGAACCTATTGCTGGTAGGCGACAACACTACCACTGCACCATGCACTTGACACAACTAAATCTCTCAATTTCACAGCAGAAGAAATCTGGAAAAAGCCAACATTTATTTAGGAGGGTGCAAAGGCCCAAAACCAGGGACACATTTTAAATATTGCTTGCATAATCTTAGAAAGTTGCTACAATAATGTTTTGTGTTACCATGTGTTTCCAAAAAAGATAGGAAGACTGAAACTTAAAGGGCTATCATTATTTAATGAATTCCATTCTCACGGATTTTCCAGAAAACCACAAATTTTAAGAGGAACAGTATGAGCCAAATATTTTGTGACAATCTAGAAAGTTGAGACCTATGGACTAAACTCCCTGAATCACAAGTGGTGGTGTGGGTAGAGAATGCAGGCTCCTAACCACCAGTTAAATGTAACTGGGGCATTTTACACACACACACACACACACACACACACACACACACACACACACACACACACACAAGCAATCTACTGCATTACATAGATGGAGCACACCAGCTACTGAATAAATAAACGGAGCATGCAGCCTTGGGAAAACACATAAATAAACCTCTCCTTACCGTGTATGATCTGCCAGCATGATGTGATCAGGTAGTTGTTTCCAGTCACTTTTGTGTTTAAATAGCGTGCAATGCATGTATGCAACCTTACAGGTCACCATCTTGCAGCTGTAAAAGTGAGGGGAGGGTGTTTCATCCCCCTTGCCCTATGGTTCCAGCGCCTATGATTGTATAGGCACACTTGTGCATGCATGCCATATTTCTTTCATGCTTATGTGCTACATGATGTGCCATGTAACATTTGGCATTATGTTGCACCTGGAGCATGACGCACATTACCACATTAGACATGCAGTATGCAATACTCCATGTGAGCAGGTGTGGTCCTTCATGCATCTGTGTGCATGTGTGTACTCTGTTTATGCACTGCAACATATTTCTGTTATACCCAATATGGTTAGGCCCTGTATGTCACAGTTATCTGTGCTGAGTAGTCAAGCTCAACAAGGTTTCCTTCCTCGCTGATTCTGCCAAGCCTGTTCCCATGGCTGTGATTTCGAAAGATAGTTGGCAGGGACAGTGGGGATCTCATTCATTCATTCATTCATTCATGTGTGTCACTAATTGATGACTAGGCAATTGGCTACCTTAAGAGTCATAGTTACTCCCAACGTTTACCCATGCATCATTGAATTTCTTCACTTTGGCATTCAGAGCACTGGTCAGAAATAACATTGTGTCAACACCTGTCTTGGGCATTTGTGATGCTTTGCCTTAATTAAACTGTTGGGTTCCCCTGGTCCACACCAGTTCTAGGTCTACTGCTAACTGCCAGACAGTGCATGACACCTTTTGGGATTAGCACCTGCCACAGCCAAGGTGATCCAGAGGAATGGCATTGGCCCAGCCCACCTCCAAAGTTGCTGCCATCACCCCCCCCCCCGGGAGGCAGTGAGGGCCAATACTTCATCCAACTGCATTGTTTGCCCAGTTCTGCTTCATTCCCATGCCCAGATAACTGTCAGCAATGCAGTCTGCCCATGTGACATACATACATTTGCAATTTACTTCAGTTTAGCTTAGGTTGACTTCAGCACCACTCTGTGTTATGTACATATGCATTTGCTATGTGTCCCCTTACATAGAATTGTCCTACTTTATTGTATGCCTCTTTGCTTTTCTGGCATGTCCTCCTTGATGTGGGCCCATATCGTCCAGCAACCTTCACCCTCTGTAGGTTTGGCAAATATTTTGCAGATATGCATGGTATATGTTAACCTTCCTTTGCATTACCAGCTATTATCATATACTTGAATTGTTGGAATGCTAACTTTTGCCAACCCTCTGGCCATTATACACATGCAGGCCATACGCACAGAACATTTCTGGCTATTGCTTGCATTACATCCTTGTTCCTGTTATACTTGTGTGTTATGTATTACCCAGAATAATTTGTCATATTTCATGTTCACAGTCTGACAGTCCTTATATAGCATTAATTGGAGATTTCTTAAAGTTTGTTATTCCATGTCATTGGTTTACATATTTTTATTGACACTGCTTTCTAATAGGCTATTAGTAGACCAATAATGGCCACACATAGGTGTCTACACCTCTGTGATGCCTCTGACATGGCGTATGTCTGTGACGTGTGCATTCCATTACACATCTGTTTGGGTTGTGCACACCTACTTGTGTAAGGAGCAGCCAGTTTGTTGCTTTGCTACAGTGCTGATGTTTGGCACTGTTTAATTGTTTGCTTTTCACAGGCATGGTTAGGGATTCCATTCTGTCCTCTTCTGGTCTTCTCCATTATTTCATGGGTTGCATTTGCTTATCTGTGCTGTTGCTTGGCTTACACTTACACTGCTGACAGACTACTTAGTTATTGGATTCAATATCCAAGGTGTACTGTGATCCCCATTCATTTCCCTATACCAGACACCTGTCATCAGTCATATACATTCAGGTATGACTGACACACAGTTTGCAACATCATAGTGCATAGAAGAATATGTATTTATGCATTTCACCATGGCTGGTATGTAGAGTGTGCTGTCTGTGTCCCTTTGTTTTCCTTTATGTTTATTTTATACCTTTGTCTGTCATGTCTTGTGATATTTCTCATAAGGGTATACCAGCTGTTTTGTCATTCTCCTCCTCTTTCTGTGTCTTTCCATTTCTTTCTGTTCTCAAAAAATGTGTTTCTACTCCAAAAGACCTCTTGTGTCCCTCTTCTTCACACATACCCCCATCTGCTTTTCTGTCTCCTTTCTTCCTTGGATCTGTGCATTACTTGTTTTCCCCATACATGTCCCACACTCATTGTTAGCTACTGTTAGCCCTGGCAATGTGGCCTTAATTATTAATTTATGTTATTAGAAATTTTACAGATTTGAGTTACAAAAATTCAAATTAATGTATTTTATTACTACACGGCTTAGGGAGACATCCATAGTTGCTTGTGGACATAAAGGATGGATTGCTGTAGATATATGTTTCTTTAAATGTCCTGCAGCTTGCATTGGGCTTGTATAATTTCTGTTGTGTTGGTACTGCATACCATACTTTATTAGACTATTTTCATGAATTACAGAGTGACTGTGACTGCTAGACAGTATGCTGATACTGCTGAGCAATTATTCTGTTTTGCACTGATCTTCTAAGTTCAGTGAGACGTATTTGCCCATTACATGCAACTTTTGAGCAGATATTGGTGAAATGCATCAGATTCCACCAACGTTATGGAATCTGGGATATATATAGTTTCATAGGTGTGTACTAGGCTAATGACCCTGGAGCCTTTACAAGTCTAGCCCTTAGGATTACCCTGGCATTGTGCCACCTGGCCTTAGTTCCCAGAGCCTCTGTCGAGTAGACCCACTGGAGTGATCACTGGGGTGAATTTTCTGTTTCCATCCACTCATCAAGATTGCTCTTGAAGAGCGCCAGTGAGCTTGACATGTATGGGAAGCCTATTCCATAGCATGGGCAGTCTCTGGCTTATGAACCTCTCCCTTCAGCTTGTTCTGTTGATTGTGGTAATGAGGTTGAGGTCTCTGGAACATGTAGTATGGATGGATTGGGATTTCTTTAGATGTAACATTTGTAATAGAGATGGCTCAGGCATGGCTTTGTAAGTCAAGCAGAGATCACCTCTAAGTAGGCGATATGAGGCAGAGAATAGTTGGAGTTTTTGTCTGTCCATATAGGACAAGTGTTTAAGGCCTAGGATCCTCTTTGTGAGGTACTTTTGCAGCCTCTCCAATTACAAGTGTCTAGTGAGGTACATGCCAAATTGGGCATTGTACTCAGTGATTGGCCTAATGAGGGCAGAGTAGAGGGAGACATTGACTACTTTCTTCCTGGATGCAAAACCCTTAGTAATGAGATGTGCCACATAGAAGGACTTTCTGACCACAGTGGCAATGTGGTTGTCAAAAGAGAGGTTGCTGTCAGCCTGTGTTCCCAGATCTCTTATGAAGCCTTCTGTGTTCAGTGGACTGACATTGATGTGATAATTCATGGGAACCAGGTTTTTTTCAAAGGAGATGATGACACATTTTTTGGTGTTGAGCTTAAGACCATGGTTCTGACTCCAGCCGTTGGTCTCAGTGAAACCTTTCTGTAGGATGTCAACATCACTTGGGGAGTTAATTATGGCTCCCAACTTGCAATCATCTGTGAACTTTGCCAGCCAGAGTCCATTCGTCTTGGCCTGGACTTCAGAGAATTAGATATCAAACAGGAGAGGACCCAGGACAGAACCCTGTGGGACTCCACTCATGACTGGTCAGAAGTCTGACTTGGAGTAAGCTACTTTCACACTGTGGGTTCTATCTGTGAGTCAGTTTGCAACCCACCTAGTGATATAGGGGTTGATGCCTAACTTAATGAGTTGTTTTTATGATTCCTGAGTGGGGAATGGTATCAAAGGCCTTGACCAGATCAAGGTAGGCTGTATGAACCACTTTGCCTTCATCCACAGCTCTGGTGACTAACTCAAAGAAGTTGACCAGGTTGAGCAGGCATAATCTACCCTTCACAAAAACCAAACTGTGTGGGATACAAAGTTTGGAGATTCCCTATATACTTGCTTATTAGATCCATGATGATGCTTTCCATAGCTTTGCATATCATACTTGTCTGGCTAATGGGGTGATAGTTTCCAGGGTCTGTAGTCGCTCCTCCTTTGCGGAGAGGGATGACTGTAGCCTTGCCCCATACATATAATCTGCAAAATGGCAGCACCAAACACTAAGCATCTTCAGTAAGTCACCCTTATATTCATTCCAGAAAACAAATGATCAGTGACATCATCAGAAAAGTCAAAATAAAAACAAAATATAACCCAAATAAAATTGGCATAACAACATAACAGATATATATTGGTATAAACATAAATATATTAATGTCACCAATTTTTAAATATCCATTCAAATCCAGGTGAAACAATGTCCCTGATATAGTAATCAAATATTGTTCCTTCCCTTTGAGAAGAGGTTTAATATAATCAGAAATCATGGAACTATTTAGAAGAACTCTACCCCATAAATGTAAATTTAGCCTCTTGATATACAATTAAATATTTATATAAGGTAGCATGAACTTGCTTATATTTTATGTCACACAAATGAGCTGATATATGATTCTTAAAACTCAAGCTGATTTTTTCTTCATAAAAACGTCCAAAAGAAAAAAAAAGTATAAATAATGTACAGTAATATCACAGGTAATTATTGTTTTAATCCAAAAATGTCCTTTTCAATTCAATGTGGAAGTGTGGGTCACCATTTGGTAACTGTACTGGTGGTGGTGGTGATGATGCTTCAGTAGTTGTTCATATGGACCAGTCTGGAAAAGTACTGGCAGCGTTTTTTTTTCCTATTATGCTCCCATGTGATGATATAGAATCCTCTGTGGGGTGGGGTGGGGAGATGGGGTGCTGCTACACTCCTGATTATGTCCTCCTTTGGATGAGATGCCTACTAACTATGAACCTGCTATCTGTTTGCCAGCCATTTCCTAGTGCATATCATCAGCATTATTTTTATTTAATCTATCATATCAATATTATTCAAAGACAGCAAACACTACATTTGTAGATGAGGTACTGAAATGCAAAGTTAGTTACAGTTCTCCCTAATGTGGAATTATTCAGATGACTTCTTCTTAGCAGAGAATGTTCATATTGACTGTTATTGGTGGATTATAATGACAGTAGTCTGACTAGCCATTTATGGTTGAAATTGTCATTATTGGTTCATATCTTTTGTTTTAACTGCTTACTGGAAAAATGTTTGAATCTAAAAATTAAAAAATGCACCCTATCATGTTGTGATGTTATTAAACAAAGAATATAATTTAATACAATCAGGAAGATGAATCAAAAATGGTTTACTATCAAAACCTTGAACATGTGAACATAAACTTATCAAAAATGTGGTCAACATGTTCAATGCTTACAACAGTAAACAGGCTGAATCATTGGAACTGCTGCAACAGAAGTCGAATTCGACTTATACAGTATGAAATCCCTTAGCAGAAGGCAGCACGGACCAAATCTGTACTACGTGGTGCTGACAGTCATATTTTTGAAAGGGGGGCAAGTCCCCCCTGCACCCCCCACACCCCCTGCCACTTAAATATTTCAACTCCGAGATTGCACTATAGTGCAGAAAAGGGTAACTCTTCCACTATCTTAATGTATGCAGACTGCAGGGATACCTTTAGCCGACAGTGTAAAGGTCGGCTGCATATTAACAGTCGGTTTTCCAGAGTCAACATTGCAATGTTCTCCTAAAGGTATCTCTGCATTCTGATGATTGCACATCTCACTTCCTCACAAGCCACACTCACATATTAATAGTAAACCTCAAAAAACACATGCATTTATAGGCTTACAATCACTCTGTTGATTGTTCGTTCGTGCGATTGACATTTGTGCCAAACTGCCTTTGGCCGAACTGAAATTACGAATGCCACAATGTTGAACCTTGCAATAGTGAATGCAATACAGCAGTCTCTGTTTTAAGGTTCGACATTGTGGTGCAGATGGCACTATAGTGGGGATCTCTGTAGGGGGGTGGGGATGCAGGGGTGGCTTGCCCCCCTGCAAAACAGTTTTTTACTGTGCAACTGACAGTATTGCTGTTACTGGAAGTGTGGTGACTGAAAATGTCAAATTCGACATTTGCAGTCACTACACTTCGAGATTTTTTGCATTCGGTATTTTAAATTTCATGGTTTAGGTTCAACATTACTGCAATTCATCGTTGTTAATTTATACATGTTCCTAAAAATCTATGCTGGGGCCCATGGTTTGAAAAAACCCAAAGGTACTTATAATCTGCCACTGGCCAGATTCATTTTCTGTGAATGTAGGTTTCAATGCAGTTTCAATTAATATGAGTTTTCAAGGGCAGAGAAGTTTACCGTTGTTCGTGCTAAGTTGGTGTTCATTATGAGACTGTATCATTTTATTCAGCAAATAGCTATCAGTGCTTGTGTTATAAAAATTTTAATAAAAGTTCTAAATTAAATACAAATATATTTAATCATTGTAGAAGTAAAGAAGAAAATATTATGCACACTGACATGTTTGAAGAGTGTTTTACGGTAACTGGGAAGAGCAAGGCAAGTAATGGGTTATTGGAATGGCTGCTGGGCAGGCATGCTGGGGGCCATTGGGGATGCTAGCGGGTAGATACATTGGAGTCTGGTCCATTATCCTGCCTAGGGACCTATTTACCCATGATATGGCTCTATTTACCACATGTGTAGCACCCTTTTTTAGATGATAAGATTTCCCTAATGAACCTGAGGCTGGGCATCCTCTTACACTAGTTAAAATAACCTGTGAGGATTCTAGCCAACCTAAAACTAAGGCTACACTTATCCAGCATGATAAGTCCAAATATTATTGGAATATAGTATAGACCAATGAGCCCGTATTCAAATGTACATTCCTACTACATGTAGAAGGAAGTCTAAGTTTGCATTTATTTAAGCATTCAAACCTACCTGTATAGAAAAAATAATCAGGTTGCTATCTTTTAAATTTAATATAATTATGAGCAAAATTAAAGAATTTCTGAAAAGGTATTTTTGCCTTGTTGCATGAAATTATTTGACATTTGCTTCCTTTATACAAGAAACAAGTTTTGCTGGAAATGTTGAAATAATTTTATCTTAAACTAAATAAGAACACTATGGTGAGCACTTGTAAGCTAATGGAATATCTTGTAATTCTTGAAATAAAATGTATACTTAAGGGGTGAAGTGCCTCCAAAATAAAGTAGTAAGTCCAGTAGAAAAAGGAGATTAGAAGCACACTACTTTAATTAAAGTCTGAAGAAGCGCCCTGTGAGGCGTGAAAGCGCTTACTCTCTACAAATAAAGGATATATCAGCTTTTTAAGTTGGCTTCGATTGTCGTGGTGTGCTTCTAATCTCTTTTTTCTACTGGAATATCTTATAATTATTTTGTGTCTTTGCTACTTAAATCCTTTTCATTTTGGCTATTTGAAGGGTCACCATAACATCATTCTAATGAGTACTTTTCCTTATGTCTAGGAGACGTTTGTTTTGACCTTGTGTGCTATTTCAATAGTCATAGTTTTTCCTTGTTTAGAGTTGCTTAGTAGAAGCATTACGATGTTATGAATAGTTTTTATTAGATCCAGGATGTTCATTAATTTCAGGGACTGTTTTAATTAGAAGATTGTATCCTTTTGTGTGCTTCCAAGTCAGTCAACCTGTTGCTTATAGGGACACAATTACTACTACATTCATGGGGTCTATATCACATCACCAAGTTTCACATCAGGGAATGGCTCTTCATTGAACAAGTAATCATCAAAGCCACTAATCAATGAATGACCTTTTCAGTGAAATGTTTCCTAGGGCAAACCATCTGTTGGCCACCATCTGGAGTTTGCCCTTTTCCTCACTGTAGTGTGATCTCAGAGTTGGTATATTTAGTTGGAGGTGTGTGAGGGGTACAGCCCCCACCTGTGCTGGTATTAAATTTTATGGTTTTGTTTACAGTCACTAGAGTGGAATACCATTTGGTCATGTCTTAATATAAGCTAGGTTCAAAAATACTGGTTAGTGCCATAATCAAGATTTGGACAAAGTATTTTCACCAAGGGACCATTGAATGGCAAAGCAGTGTGTGAAGGTTACATGTGCAGATGTACTTGTCAAAGTATTTTGGAACAGGAGTGGTATTAAACTGTGTATTACACAGCACAATAATTGACAGTATACAGCATACAGATGGCCATTGTGCCAGTGAGCAGCATAACCCACCAATATTACATAAGGTATGTGACACCCGTGCACTGGGCCAGTAATCAAGGAGCCTCAGTCCTCACCACTACATCACTGAGGGACGTGAACATTGGGGGATAACAAGTACACACACAGTAAAGTACAATTTCCCTTAAGAGCACACAGAGATCATAGTCTGGGGCTGGTTTCTCCCTTACTCTCCAGATCCCCAATAAAACCCCCCACTGGCACAGCTATAGGGTCCAGATCTCAGCCTAGTGGTCAAGCTAAAACCTCTAGCACCCTCTCTGTCCAACCAGGGCTTTGTGTCCCTGCTCAAGTATCTGACACATACACACACGTTAAGATATGAGTTATATTCAAACACAAATACATTACTGGGGAAGGCTGGCACAGGTTCTCCAGCTATGCCCCACGTCTCTCCAGACTATAAGGTAGAAATCACTACTACCACCCACTATTATCAGCTACTATAAGGCCCTTCCCAAAGGGTGATCAGTTTCACTGTGTAATATTACTGTTATCCAAATAGTAAGGGTGACGAACAGCAAGACTATTGGAATGGCTTGGACATTATCACCAAATACATGCAAGTACTCTCTAAGAGCTTAAATTATCTCTACACAAAACAGCCACAGCTGAAAGGTTTAAAAATATTTAATAATAAATAATAAAAACACAAGACAAATCTCATCTATTCAACACAGTGCTAATGAAGAGCTCAGAAATCACAGGAAACTTTAAAACAATATTGTAGGATAGTCTGACATAAATATAGAAAACAGCTCGACTAATCTGGCTAAATTCCTATCTAACTCTAAGAGAAATCACTGTTCTAAATACTACTTACATACAGAGCAAGCAAGTGCTGGTGAGTTGTCATCTTCAGACAAAATACAAAATGCTCAATCTTTCACTCTGAGAAAGTCTTAAATTGATGATACCCAGTAATGCTGAGTCATTTCACATTACATCATTTTTACAGCTTCTCCTTTAGTTTCCAGGCTAACAGAAACTCAAAATTTACATTTCTTTGTTAGCTGCACCTGGCAAGGAAGCCACAACAATACAATATAGTTTTACATGTAACATCTAACATTTATCTCTGTCTTAATAGAAATAATTTGATAGCCCAGATATCCTGTCTCCGAGCTTGAGATAAAAAATAGTTGCAATTCTTTACTTAACAGCTTTCTTCCAGCAGGAGGGTGCACTGTGGTTAAATTTTTAAAGTTCAGCATATAGCACAGTTTTCTTACATTTAGTTTTTTTTAAATTTTGCAAAACAAGCCTGTGGATTATATTAATATTTACAATGACATAGAATTATCTATAAAATTCTGTCTAGCTAGGCTGGCGGCCTTTACAAGGTACTTAAGGAAATGTCACATTTTTGAACAGGTATGACAGCAAAAAAATCAAAACACAAATGGATGCAATAAATATACATGGATAACATGTCCAAATAAATATACTTAACTGACATCACCATGTCATGTGAGAAGAATTGGAATAATGTAGTATGTGAGTTCCTACCATCCTTTCTAAGTATATACATGAACAACACAAGCAGAACAGTTGTGTTCCACTCATACTATATTAACTGTAACAGTCATATATGTCACACACATAGACAAAGGGTGTCTGACATAACAATAGTATATTCCACTGCATGTATATCAGTATACACACGTAGACATGCACACTGATACAGACTGAAGGGGTAGCAACATGACGTGTATAAAGCATTGTCTGCAGTAATGACAACATGTGATGCTCGTGTAAATGATTATAATGCATGTGTCATTTCTAATGACACATCCAACAGCAGCAGGATAAAGCAACATATGACCTGATATGTGTAAGAATTATTATGTCATATGTCTGAAAAGCATAACAGCAATAAACCTGTGCCTATGCCATACAAAATGGAATATAGAAAACATCATGGTGACAGCATTACATAAGTGGATCATGCACACAGTACTTACTTCCCTGAGTGACCAACCTGATGGGGTCATACACTATTAAAGATCTCCCATCAGCTCTCTCTTCTGTGTCTGTAACATGTCAGTCACTACATCCCAGATCTGGTTTCAAAGATTTTCAGCCTAACATGGTGTAGACGTCTTTTATGCTATTCTGCAGGAACAATGGCAAGTGCAGGTCCTGGTTTGTTGTTGTCTTCACTGTCATTTTTAGTGCTGTGGTTCCCATCCTGATCAGCAGAGTCTGGCTTATCTGGCAGTGGTCAGGCGTGCAGCTGTTGTCTAACTGGAGAAGCATTGAGAGTTCCATGCTCTAGCACATTTCAATGTAGGAACAACATTATACATACAAATTGTGCATTAATGCTATATTCATAAATTCTGTTATGATTGTGATATTACACTACATTCTGAGCTTATGCAATTATAATGCCTTATTTGAAGTCAGGCATATATTCAGTCCATAATACATTAAAAAATGTCATGTAATATACATCAAAGTCATATGCTAAGCATATCTGAAATAAAGCACAATCAGTGATAAGGCATGCACATAAATGGACAGACCCATTACAATACATATTCATTACTTATGTATATAAACTAACATCATGCACATTGTGTGACGCTATACATTGTATTGCTATGTCAGTTCTGTTACAAAGCCTGCCAGCAGTCATACCTGTATGTATAGTATAACAAACTAGAGATTAGACAATGGGCAATAACTGTTATTGAAGCATTATGAAGGGCCTGAAAAGGAGGTCACTCATACAGTAGTGATAGCTATTTGGCTGTAATACACATGGAAAGATTACCTTTATTGTCATATTCAATTACTGCTTCATATTATGTATTGACTCATGCCACATAAGACAATCAGCTTTACAGACAGACATTTGCAACGTATACATTATGTGCACCAATATAACTGGAAAGTATATGGTATGCAAGTAAAAACATCAAATGTATTAAACAGGGCAAGTGTAATGTCAGTACAAGTTACATTACAGTCCATTACATTTGTGGTGTCACTATAATGGTCACTAGACCTAGCCCATACGGTTTATATACATATTATATAATAAAAGATAAAAAGGATGCAATAAGTACAAGTGTAATATAATGATTATACAAAAGTCTAAATGTCTCAATACTCTTGATAATATAAATAGAAGGCCCTAGCTGAGTAAACATGCCTATCATTCATTAAGTTATAGAGTACATTCCATAGCATACAGTACTCATTTTATCAAACATTCTTCTGTTATTAGATCAACTGATGCAACACTGACATGGAAACACATTTAAAAAGACCTACTCCAGTGGAAACAATTAGTTTCATCAACAGCAGTCTGACAAAAGACTATTTGAAATGTTACCACTAGCAGAAGCCTATTTATAAATAAACCCTACAACAATATAAATCATCTATACTGAGAGCAGCTTAGGGCCCTGGCATATATGTGACATATACATATATGTAGAGGTGGCAATAAAATATTAAATGTGACATTAAAAAAAATATTATTATGTGCAACTAATATTTGAAGTGGATATAATATTGATTAAGATAGGTGTAG
>NC_056728.1:1182659750-1182669750 GCF_019279795.1 Protopterus annectens
TACTGGATATTGATCTGATGTGGATATTAACTGTAGACATCTGTGTGTATAGGACATGTCATTCAGTGCTGCTGTCATATAGTAATGGCATACCTATTGCTGTCAGATGTCTATCTGTCAACACATTCATCCTAATGCATAGCCAGTTGGCTAGCTGATATCTATCTGTCCTCTATATAGATGTGCAGATGTCAGGTATCCATCTTGGCTATTTACAGGCAATCTATGCTTGACTGACACTGACATGTCTGCCCTGCTGTGTTATGATTGCCACAGCTAGGAATCCACACCCTGTACACACCACATGCCATGGATACTTCAACTACACTACCACAGTCAACATAACATTACTGGGTGCAGGTCTTCAAGACAGACATTGACCATATTATGTAATACATGTTGCATACATGTCAAATGGTGCACCTCACTGGCCCTCTGCAAGAGGCAACCAGATGATTGGATGTTGCATGTAACTCTCACCTTGAGCATCACCCCTGTGGTATCTGTGGATAGATGGCCTGCTGGCACATGACAGGTGTCATGATACCACTGTACACACATCCCCTACACTTCCCATCTCTCCCTGGACAATAGCCTGGTACACACCTGTGAACACCTGCACCAATGGACCCCAGTACTGAGCAAATGTGTATGTGTGCATTACTGAGAATAACAGTGTCTGTGTGTTTGTAGGCCTGTAGTTGATAATACCCTGAGGCCCTTCACACCCACCGTGCCCCCGTTGCCATAGTTACATGTGGCTGCTGCTGTGCCGGACACAACATGTACCTTGTTACACTCTTCTCCCTAAGGGCTACCTGGGACTTGCAGTACCAGCACAACATTGTTGTACAAATGAGTTGATAGGCATGGGATAACCTCTGAGTTCTGGCAAGTGTATGTATGTGTGCATGTGTGTATATTTGTAGGATACAACATTCTGAGGCCACATTCTCCTAATACAATATGCCTTTCCTCACAGTAGTATTGATAGTGATGTTGCTGACCGTAGGAGGGTCATGACAGTACATCATCCTACTAGCCCAGTGGCATGTGCATTAGATGCATATCCCTGTAGTAGCACTCTTGGCATAGACAAGGAGTTGTATTGCAGTCTTGGTCAATGTGTGATGGTGGGTATGTCAGAGTGTTACCCTGTGTTTCTGTGTGTACAATATCCACTGTGGGGTCTGGGGTGCTGGGTATACTGTCTTTACACCATGGCACTCCCAGTACATGGTCCATGTTCCACTGTATGGGGACCATTGTCACCATCAACCATACAGGTAACTGATAACACTATTCATCCCAGTTATGCATGTGCTGTGTGCAACATATCTGTAACAGAATGGACACACTGACAAGGTAGTTAGCACTGATAAGCCCAGGACTCTCAGATGTGTGTATGACTATGTGTTTGTCAATGTGTATATGACAGTATGTCACACTATGTATTGTCCATAAACAACCAGTGCATCCCCCATTACCATACTGTACAGGCCAGGGGATGTTCTTCACGTAACATGTAACCTGGAACACACCTCATCCTAAAAGTTGTGTGGTGTGTGCAATTAAGGCCACATACATATCAGTAGCACTACATACCTAGGTAGGGGTTCTAGTCCCAGTGTTGCCAAGTAACAGTGTGTGTGTATGTGAAGGAATCTACTTCCGTTTGCAGAATATACATGTCTCAGAAGGTCATCTGTTCAACAACTGCCTAGCAAATGCTAACATTTCACAGGTATCATCCTGTGAAAATACATTCCATTACAGTTAGTTGTAGATGTGTAAATGCCCTCTTCCTCACTGTATAGGTGTACAGCGATACTGGGGTTGGTATATTTAGCTGGGCATGGCTCTTGTGGACACACCCACCATCATTGCAGTTACTGTTGAGTGTATCCCCCCCTTAGCTGGCTGTAATACTGTACAGTTCATGTTAACAGGTTAAGTAGTTGTCTATCCCACCATCTGCTGTTCTACAGCACCTTTCACTCTTCAAAGGGTAGGGCTGGCATCGACACCAGTACACCTATGTTTACTGTGCTGAGGACTGCACTGCATTGGGGAAGGGGACATATACCCTGCCAGTACCATTGTTGACTACATTAAACTAGCAGACTGATTATTTCCCAATGTGTTGTTGTGCCTATTCTGTCTTGGTGGAATCACATAGGCTAAAATTGGTACCTTGTACAGGTACATAGATCCATGTGTACAGTATTATCTGTGTATTGCATCAACACCAAAGCCTTTGTGTGTGTTATACACAAATTATGTGGTGTATACCCCCAGTACACTTACCATTGTCCACTGTAAAAGGGCTGCTGACATCAGCCACCATGCACTCACTTGTATACACCACCCCCAGACCTATCGGCCATGTGGCACATGCAGTAACTGTTATACCGACCTGTGACATGTGTTCAACTGTACCCAGGATATGGCACAGCCAATATGTCACCACAGTGCCATTCCCCTTGTAGGATACAACAGCAGACCATCATCCTGCTGACACATGGAGACCTACAAAACAAATGGAATGCATTATGAAGACCACAAGCACTCAGTGTTAATGACAGCTATAATGCATCAATGCTGAACAGCTACACTTCCTGACATGTAAGCATTAAACTTTACTGCTGACAACATGTTACACAGCATTACATTGGTACACCATAGTAAAGACAGCCTGTGCATCAGAACCATATTAGCCTGTCCCTGCATCAATGTTATGGATGACAGGAATGTGGCACAGGTATCACAGGGTGTGTTGTTGGTTTGCCAGAGACCTAGGCTGAGCCATATGTTTGACACCATGTGTGTGAGTGAGGGAGTTAAATTATTAATTTGGCTGTCGTGATGTGGTGTGTGTAGGTATGGAGTTGCCCTAGCTGTGTTGGTATTGTGCATGTGTATACATGCACACAGTTCTGCCATGTGGCTGCGTTATAAAGGAGTTTGTTGGACAACTGCAGACTGTACCTAACAGGGTGTGCAGTTCACCATCTCCAGCCATGGACACGAGAACTGTGTCTGCCAGGGGTTCCACAGGCACCACCAGGTACAAGCCATGATATGGTACTCTCCCCTGATGATGACATATGTCCCCTGGGTCTGGGTCCCTCTTGTGACTTGCCAGAGCTACGTGCATGTGGCCTGCTGTGGTGTGGTGTGGACAGCACCCTACTTGCAGTGCTGGGGCTGATACTGCCACTACAGGAGTGGCTCTGTGTTCTAGCACATCCACGTCAACCTCCAACCATTGTTTTGCTGGCCTACATCCACATGGCTGTTGCACCACTCCCTTCATATGCTCGAGCATGTACATTCCATGGTCGATGATTCTCACCATCTCACCCAACCATCTATCCATGATCTTTGAAAAATAACGGAGGGCACCTGCAAGATCTCGAATGTTGTCAGTAACAGCTGAATAAGTAGCCCTCTGCAGCCTCAGAACCTGTCTAAGGTACCATTCTATACTTGCCTGTGTCTCCATGATGGCCTGAAATATGCCCCTGGTGATACCAGATGTGGCACTTCTGCCAGGGGCATGATGACCAGCTGCCCTCCAACAAGCACCCCTGTACATCTGTCTATATGGTACCCTGCCTGATATCCGGCTATGGCTGCTGTGTCCAGACACGCATGCCATAGATACCACACTGTCTTCCTATGCCACCAACCGCCAATTGTCCCTCAGCTATGGCCATTGGTGATGGCGTATGTATAGGCATTGTGACTGTGTGTGGGGATGGGGTGGATAACAGTGGGATGTCAAACAATGGTGCAGCTTCAGCCCCTGACATCCCTGCCTGTGCCTCAACACACCTATCATTATTTTCAGTGTCTGTATGGACACCAACATCAGATTGCCTGCAGGATGGACCCCAACCCACCTCGCCACCTGTGAGGGGAATACAAGAAATGCACTTTAAGACCTGTACATCATTGCTTAACATGACACACATACACACAGATGCACACACACACACACACACACACACACACACACACACACACACACACACACACACACACACACACACACACTGACATTCCACCATTCTACTTACATGTCCCTGAGTTTCCAGAATGTCCCTAGTTTTTTTGTCTTAATTTCCTTATCCTGCATCAGTCTTGAATAATTACAGTCAATAATACCAAGCATTAACTTATCATTCTTAAAATTGCTCAGAAAAGTGATCACAAAACATGACCTGTTACTCCATTAACTCTTTAACTTGATTGGAGTCATTTTTTACAAAGACTCCCTGATGTCATCAAGTGTTCACCCTGGTTTTGTCCAGACATCTTGAGCATGGCCCCCATATGTTATGGGCTACTATAGTCACTCAATAATGTCACACACTGGAGTGTCATACTGAACTATTTGAAAATTGGGTAAGACAGCGATTCAAGTCATAGCCTGCTATAGGTCCCCAGCCATGTCCCGAGATTCACACTCCACATTCCTAAGCACCCAAGAGAATATTGTATGTAACAATCTCATACTAAGCGACTTCAGCTACCCTTCCATTAACTGGGAAAACAACTCATGTACCAATACACTTGCCCAACATTTATTGGAATTCATTAATTCTAATACCCTGGACCAACTCGTTCTTATCCCCACTAGAGGTAGCAACATCCTTGACCTGGACATTACTAACATGGGCGACCATTGCTCCACACCAATAGTCAACTCCTCCCTGGTTAGATCTGATCACAAGCTAATCACCTTGAAAATCCACATCCCTCTCACCCCCCAACAAAGGTAACCACCATGAAAAACTTCTCAAAAGCTAACCTTGGGCTCATAAAAACAGAGGTGGCTAATTTCACGGCACCAGTGCAAATGGAGAATAGTTGCATGATCACCATATCATACACTAGTGCACTGTACAAACACATACACAAATGCATGGATCTCACCATACCCAATAGAACTAAGACACTCTCCTCAAAAAAAAAAAAAAAAAGCCAATCTGGTAGTACCCTGCCTTAAACAAACTCTACAACAGAAGTAAGAAACTGATGTGGAATAAGTTGAAGTCCCAAGACTGGAAAGACTCCCTTATCAGCCTCAGCAAAAGTTTGAGATCCCTCATCAAATCATCTAAAGCTAGCTATGAAAAGAGAATTGCAGCAGATAGTAAAGACAACCACAAGGCCTTCTATATTTATGTAAAGAATATCCATGGCAATGCACAGATTTGCTCTGAGCTACTTCACAATGGTATCTCCTAGACCGAGCCAAAAAATATTGAAAATATCTGGTGAACAAATTCAGTGCTAATGTTACCCCTCTCTTCCCCCCAAAGGACCAATCACAATACCTGTAGATTGCCAGGCACCCAGTATTTCTGCTGCACAGTTTAAAACAACACTGTCCAAGGCCAAGGATACAGCTTCTGTGGGACCCGACAATATCCCTGGTTGTGTTCTACAGGAACTACAGAATGAACTGGCACCTCACCTGTGTGCACTGTTCAATCACAGCCTCACCTCAGGATTTGTCCCTACTGAATAGTGCACTACTACGGTTATCCCTCTCCACAAAGGAGGAGTGACTACAGACCCCTGGGACTATCGCCCCATTAGCCTGATGAGTCTGATATGTAAAGCCATGGAATACATCATCATGGACCTAATAAACAAGGATATAGGAAATTTCCAAATTCTGGATCCTACACAGTTTGGTTTTGGAAGGGTAGATCATGCCTGCTCAACTTGGTTGACTTCTTTGAGTCAGTCACCAGAGCTGTGGATGAAGGTAAGGTGGTTCATACAGCCTACCTTGATCTGGCCAATGCCTTTGATACCATTCCCCACTCATGAATCATAGAAAAACTTACTAAGCTAGGCATCAACCCCTATATCACTCGGGGGGTGCAAACTGGCTCACAGATAGAGCCCACAGTGTGAAAGTAGCTGACTCATAGGTTCATAGGTTCATAGGTAGGTACTAGGCTATTGGTCCTAGGGCCTATACAAGCCTAGCCAAAAAGGTACCCTAGCTTTCGCCACCCAAGAAAATTATTTTCCTGTGCCCCTGTCAAGCAGAACCACAGAAGTGATCCCCGGGGTGAATTTCCTATTACCCATCCAATCATTAAGATTTTTCTTGAATAGTGTTAATGAGGAGCTCTGTTTGACAAAGATAGGTAGTCTGTTCCAGAGTATTGGAAGTCTCTGGGACAGGACTCTATCCCTCCAGCATGTTCTGTTTATTGTGGTGACAAGGTTTAGGTCCCTAGAGCATGTAGCTTGAATGGATTGGGATTTCTTTAAGTGGAGCATGCCCAACAGCTTTTGATTTGACATAGCTTTGTATGTTAGGCAGAGATCACCTCTGAGTAGGCAATATGTGACGGAGTAATGCTGGAGTTTTTTGAGACGGTCTGCATAAGGCATCTGTTTGAGGCCAGTAATCCTCTTTGTGAGGTATTTTTGCGGCCTTTCCAGTTGTTGTAGATGTCTTGTGAGGTACATACCAAAAGGGGCATTGTACTCTATAATGGGTCTAATTAGTGATGAGTAGAGGGGAACAATTACCTCTTTTTTTCTGGATGAGAAACCTTTTGTGATGAGGTGTGCCATGTAGAAGGATTTCCTGACCACTGTGGCGATGTGATTATCAAAGGAGAGACTACTGTCCACCTGTGTCCCAAGGTCTCTTATCACACTTTCGGTGTTAAGTCAGACTGCTGACCAGTCACGAGTGGAGTCCCACCGGGTTCGGTCCATGGTCCTCTTCTATTTGGCATCTAATACTCTGATGTCCAGGCCAACATGAAGGGGGAGGGACTCTAGCTGACAAAGTTTGCAGATGATTGCAAGTTGGGAGCTATTATTAACTCCCCAAGTGATGCTGACATCCTACAGAATGGCCTCAATGAGATCAACAACTGGTGTCAGAACCATGGCCTTAAGCTCAATGCCAAAAAAATGTGTCTTCATCCCCTTTGGGAAAAACCCGGTTCCCTTGAATTACCACATTGATGGTAGTCTACTGAACACAGAAGGTGTTATAAGAGATCTGGGAACACAGGTTGACAGCAACCTCTCTTTTGACCACCACATTGCCACTGTGGTCAGAAAGTCCTTCTATGTTACACATCTCATTACTAAGGATTTTGCATCCAAGAAGAAAGAGGTCATTGTCTCCCTCTACTCTTCTCTCATTAGGCCAATCATCAAGTGCAATGTCCCATTTGGCATGTACCTCACTAGACACCTGCAACAACTGGAGATGCCACAAAAGTACCTCAGAAAGAGGATCCTAGGCCTTAAACACTTGTCCTATATGGACAAACTCAAAAAAACTCCAACTATTCTCTGTCTCGCATCACCTACTTAGAGGCGATCTCCACTTGACTTACAAAGCCATGTCTGACCCAGCTCTGTTAAAAATGCTACATCTGAAGAAATTACAATCCCTCCACACCACATGCTCCAGAGACCTCAACCTCATTATCACAATCAATAGAACATGCTGGAGGGGCAGGTTCATAACCCAGAGACTGCCCATGCTATGGAACAGACTTTCCATAAATGACAAGCAGAGCACCTCACTGGCCCTTTTCAAGAGAAATCTTGATGAGTGGATGGGAAATAGAAAATACACACTTGGGATCACTCCAGTGGCTCTACTCAACAGAGGCACTAGGAACTAATGTTAGATGGCACAATACCAAGGTAATCCTATGGGATAAGCTTGTAAAGGCTCCAGGGCCATTAGTATAGTACACACCTATGAACCTATGAATAGATGCAAGATCTCTTGCTCTATTAACTTTTTATGTGGACTACAGTAATATTTGGAAACACTCTCTGGTATTGTCTAGTAATTCCCCAATGCATCTTTAGTGCTGCATACGTGGGTATTCTTCCACCTTTTTGCTGATTGCAATTAAAACAGTATCCCTGGTGTCTAGTTTTCCCTCCCAATGCATCCTTCATGCTGCAGACTTTATTATACTATCAGCTGTCCTGAAATTACATATCAGAAAAGTATTCCTCATGTCTAATGTGTCTTTCCATGTCCATGTATGGCATGATTTCTAAGGGAAGTTGTGGACGTAGACACAAATACACATGCACACACATACACACACACACATTCTGCATACATCAACCCACCTCCACTCCACCAGATAGCACTTACAGACAAATTACCCCCCCCCCCCACACACACACACTTACAGGTGAGGTTGCACAAAGATATTACACACAGACCTCTCATTATCCATCTGTCAACATGCATGACATATGGCACTCAACAGCATGTAGTGTAGCTATAGTCAATCCCTGCTAGTATCTGTGCACCATACCTCACAGGTGTACACACCATTGATGAATGTGTATATATGTGTCAGTTATGTTTGATCTGCTGTCCGACACATACTTGGGATGATATGTGGACAGATGTCATTTGTGAATGCCTGATGTCTGATTTACAGATCTCATCATCAGTGGTACATGTATGACCAATAAAATATAATTACACTGACAACCTTCAAACCTTACCAATGCTATGTGGAGTGCACATACCTTTATTGATATGGCAACCTCTTCCCTGATATGCCATGGGGCCACATTACTGCATATGTTAACATTACATGAATGTGATATGTGACATATGACCTGTGCAATCAAATGCAGTGTCAAACAAATGTGTTAGTTGTGCAGTTTCTGATTGAGATGCATATGATTTGTGGGTGCATATGTGTGAACACCCTTATCATGATGGTTTATTGCAGCTACTGTTATGAGTACTACAGCAGTCACTATTCCTGGTAGGGGTACACTAGCATGGGCCATCTGCATTTGCCAGTATTTTGTCACTCTGCCCTACAGATGTCCCCCAACTCTGCATGATTGCAAGGTCAACTCATGCACACAGCCCTTGGTGGTAACACAGTGCCGTCACAATTGCTGTGGAGTCAGGGTTATGTCTGCCACAATTGATGACCTTGACTGTGTGCAGATACAGCCATTCTTAGCAAGTTTTGGATCTCTGCTTCAGTGCACTGTTGTGTTTCAGGATGACACACCTTCCCCATTCTCAGCCTTTTTGCAGATACTTGACAACTATGGCCTACACATGTGTCATTTTGCAGTGTTCCAAACTCTGAACACCATGTGTACCAGCCTAGTCCCTGCTAATGACTGGCAAACATACAGGTGTACACTGACACCAGCAAGGCACAAATGGGGATGGTGGGCCTGAGGTGGGATGAGGTGTTGGTTGTGCAGCACATGTATCTTAATTGATACTGTCTGTAGGTTTCCAGTGTGATCTTGGTACACCAGTACACATTGCAACACATGCCTTTGGGGGACTTTTGCTGTTATGCATATGCTACCTGTAGAGAGGCCTGGCTGATGTTTCCTGTGGTACAACATTCCCATCTGATTACCCTAACCCATGGGCCACACTTATGCATAGTCCAGGCAATTGCCGACACAGGTACTGCACAGTCACTACTTGCTAGACATTCCTGCAACTCCCTCGGTGTTGTGACATGTTACTAGGCAGCCTTCATGACCAGTTTGCAACATGTGTCATCATCTGTCTTGGATGGCCATCTGTTTATTTTCTACATTAATCCTGTCACATACATCCTCGCCACATACATGACTGTCTGCACTGTTTGCCATGGTATATGCAATGGTGAGGTAAGGCTACATGTCCAATTCCTGGGTGCTACCTGTTGGGTATGGGATCCATTCCATGGTTTCTAAGATGTGTGCAAGCCACGGCTGCCTCTGTTGCAGGTAAGTGGGCACATTTGATGGATAAACGTCTTGGACAGCAGACCATTTTTTGGTGTGACATTGAGGACATGTACTTGCTGGAAGGTCCATACTCATGAAGAATGTATGCTGTCACTACCTCAAAAGCTGCTTTCACAGTATGTTATCTGGAGTGTATGCACACATATGCTTCCAGTGTTTGTGAAGGTATGTATTCTCCATATTTGCTGTC
>NC_056728.1:1182677250-1182692250 GCF_019279795.1 Protopterus annectens
TACCACTCCTCACTGTACCATGACCCCGCAAACACCTTTTTGATTCCCGGCATTTTCGCTCACGTGAGCATTCACTAAAGATAACATTCGCTTATATAATATAGACCCGTATATTTGGGGAGGTAAGTTGGGTAGGATAACAGACAAGACAGACAAGACAGGATACAGGGGCGGTATATGACACATGTGGGGGGTAAATACCTTGGATGGGAAGGGGGTTGTTTGGAAGTCGGAATCCCAGGATCCCCCAAATGGAAACAGTGGGACTGAGGTCCCCACCTATGGGCAGTCAACACTGCACCTTCACGGTCCAGAAGTGGCTGTGCAGGGGGCTGGGTAGGAGGGTCAGACTGACCCTCTAGATGTGCCACGTGGTACTCAAGCTGGCATAGCTGATTGCCAAACTCCCTGCAGAGCTCGCTACACACCAGACCTTGCACCTGATGATGGGTGACAGTTTCCTGTCTGTGCCAAATCCCAGGTGGGGAAAGCCCCATCCCCTGAGGTGGTTCCACCCAAAGGTGGTGCAGGACCAGCAGACAAGGAGGTCCCAGGGTGGACCCCAGATGTGCTGGTGCCCGATGCCATGGCCAGATGACGTGGGAGAGGTGGGTCCGCTGGGACCAGCCTTCTCAAACTTGCTATGGTGTTTCAATTTTAAAACATATGTGGGTTAGTAATAGTCAACATATTCCAGGATTAGGTATAACAGCATGCATAGATATCCCCATTAACCCAAAACACCAGATATGGAACAGTTGCAAACAGAACACATGCATATATGGATCCACAGTGGCCATTACAACAGCATGCAGGTACATTGATGGCAGCATGCCACCAATGTGGGAGTATTTCAGCATGGCACATGCATAGAAAAAATGTCAGTATTTATCAAATGATAGGACATATCTCCCAACAGTAGATTTAATTGTACACATTCCCATTTTTTCTATGCATATGCCATGCTGAAATACGCCCACATTGGTGGCATGCTGCCATCATAGCCTCACCTCAGGCTTTGTGCCTGCTGAATGCAGCAATGGTTATCCCACTCCACAAGGGGGGAGCCACCATGGACCCCAGGAACTACTGCTCCTTTAGCTGACGAGTCGGATCTGCAAGGCCATGGAACCTATCATCATGGAACTTATAAACAAAGACATTGGTAATCTCCAAACTCTGGATCCCACCCAGTTTGGGTTTGTAAAAGGCAGATCATGTCTCCTAAACCTGACAGACTTCTTTGAAGCAGTCACCAAAGCCATAGACAAGTGTAAGGTGGTTCACACAGCCTATCTAGATCTTGCCAATGCTTTTGACACCATCCGCCACTCTGGAATTACAGATGAACTCACTAAACTAGGTATAAATCCCTATGTCACAAGATGGGTTGCCAACTGGCTCACTGACAGAACCCACACCGTGAAAGTATCAGACTCCAAATCCGACTTCAGACCAGTGACAAGCGGAGTACCACAGGGTTCAGTCCTGGGTCCTCTCCTGTTTGGTATTGACTTCTCTGAAGTACAGGCTAACGCAGAAGGTCTTTGGCTAATGAAGTTCGCATATGACTACAAACTAGGAGCCATAATCAAAACTCCTAACGATGTGGACATCCTACAAAAGGGCCTCACTGAGACAGATGCCTGTTGTCAAAGTCATGGCCTCAAGCTCAATGCCAAAAAGTGCATTGTCATCCCCTTTGGAAAAAACTCTGTACCCATGAACTACAACATAGGCGGTAATATACTTAACACCGAAAGTGTGATAAGAGACCTTGGGACACAGGTGGACAGTAGTCTCTCCTTTGATAATCACATCACCACAGTAGTCAGGAAATCCTTCTATGTGGCACACCTCATCACAAAAGGTTTCTCATCCAGAAAAAAAGAGGTCATTGTTCCCCTCTACTCATCACTCATTAGACCCATTATAGAGTACAATGCCCCTTTTGGTATGTACCTCACAAGACATCTCCAACAACTGGAAAGGCCGCAGAAATACCTCACAAAGAGGATTACCGGCCTCAAACAGATGCCCTACGCTGACTGTCTCAAAAAACTGCAGCTTTACTCCATCGCATATCGCCTACTCAGAGGTGACCTCTGCCTAACATACAAAGCTATGTCAAACCCAGAGTTGTTGGACATGCTCCACTTAAAGAAATCCCAATCCCTCCGAGCTACATGCTCTAGGGACCTAAACCTTGTCACCACAATAAACAGAACATGCCGGAGGGATAGATTCCTGTCCCAGAGACGTCCCATACTCTGGAATAAACTACCTATCTATATCAAACAAAGCTCCTCATTAGCACTCTTCAAGAAAAATCTTGATGCCTGGGTGGGAAATGGGAAATTCACCCCGGGGATCACCTTTGTGGCTCTGCTCGACAGTGGCACAGGAAAATAATTTTCTTGGGTGGCAAAAGCCAGGGTACCTTTTCGGCTGGGCTTGTATAGGCCTCAGAGCCGATAGCCTATTACCTACCTATGAACCTATGAACCTATGAGTTGTGTATTTGGATTATTGTTGCACCAATGGTGGGGCAGAGAGAGAGTTGTCAATTAACAACTTGTATATCCCTGTACTTCTCAATACTTTCTTAATCAGTGCTGAAATCTGTACCTTACAGATATTATTACACTACCCTATGGCCTTAGTTTGGACAGTGGTACCTTTGTAGACAGCTATATACATGAACTGTGTTTTACCTGCAGTATGCACCTCTTACCTGGTATACCTGTGGAGGTATTGTTTATTAACACTGCCTGACTGTTTCTACGCATATTCCCAGATTCCAGGTTTATGTTATGCACATACCTCTCAATCTCTTATTGTACACACTCTGGGCAAGGCTTGACAACATGCAGGTGAAACAGGGACATATTTTGACAATTGCTCTCATAAACTTTTGGTGATTTGCTACAATGACAGGTTTGTTTTCATATATATTTTCTGAATATTTACAGGTCTGACAGGCAGTTATATGTCATTAAATGCTGTCTAAATGTCAGAGATCATCACACTTATTTACCAGGGGGACATGGTAACATGCAGTGGATATGGACCAATTATCTGGACATTCTGAACAAATCTGTACAGTTGAGGGGTATGATTCTGCATACAGCTTACTACCACTCCCAGGATTCGAACCATGGCTGTGTCTGTCAAAAGTAAAACAGTGTACATCACAGTTGTGTGTGCTATTTAGATATTGCTGTGTATATCTTCACTGATTTCTGTCTATAAGTCTCCCGTGGTTTTACAATCTGACCTTGTAATTACAACACTCTTATACAGGGATTCCTAGAGAGTTTTATTATGTAGCACAATGTGGATGACAGTAATAAGTAATCCATTATTATTCAAAGAAACTGAAATACTAACAATGCCATACAATACCAGACTAAACAGTACCAGTCCAGCATTTCAATCTTTTACTTCCAGGCACAGTTTTCTTATCTGACAGACCTGTGGAGGGAATGTTTGTTAACACTACCTGAATATTGCCACACATATTACCAGATTCCACATTATTATTATGCACATACATCTGACTGTGTTACTTCACACTCTCTGGTCATAGCTTCACAACATAGGGGTACAGATGGGACATACTTTGCATATTACTCTCATAACATTTTGGTGAGTAGCTAGAGTGACAGGTTTGATCTTATAGATATATTTATGATGGTAATGATGTTTGACAATCAGTTGTATGCCATTATTTGCTTCCTAAACTTCTGGGATCATCACACTGATTTGCCAGGGGGACAGGGTGACAGGCAAGAAATGTAAGCCAATTATCTAAACTTTCTGACAAAATCTGCACAGTTGAGGGTTATGATTCTGCATACAATTTACTACCACTCCCAGGATTCGAACCATGGCTGTGTGTGCTAAAAATATAGCAGTTTACATCTCAGTTGAGTGTGCTAGTTGGATTTGTTGTGTATCTTTTCACTGTTTTCTGTCTAAGGCTTCCTCAGTTGTACAATATGACCTTGTGATTACAACAGTCATATACAGATATTCCTACACATTTTATTTATGTAGCACAGTGTGGGTAGCAGTGCTTAATACAACAGTACTATTAAGAGAATGCAACACTACATTGACATATGATACCAGAGTAAGCACAAGCAGTCCAGGAGTTAGACCTTTATTGCAAGGCTGTTACCCTTTTATTTACATACAACCTATATGCCTGACGTACAAGGCCATGTCCAATCAGGATCTGATGGACATGCTCCACCTCAAAAAATCCAAATCCATCAGGACCACGAGAGCTAAAGACTTAAACTTTGGCACAAGTATGAATAGGACATGCTGGAGGGATAGATTCATAACCCAGAGGCTTCCCATGCTTTTGAACAAGATCCCAGTTCGTATTAGGCAGAGCCCCTCACTGACTCTCTTCAAGAGAAATCTTGATGAGTGGATGGGAGATCGTAAGTTTACCACAGGGATCACATCTGTGTCTCTGCTAGACAGGGGAACAGTAAACTAATTCTATTATATAAGGGGACCTTCATTGTGTCACTACAAGACAGAGGCACAGTATTCTAAATTTATTCTGTACATTTTTGTACCATTTCATGGGGTGGCAAAAGCCACATCACTATGGCTAGGCTTACAAATGCCCCAGGGCAGATAGCCTAGTACTATACTATGAAACTATACTATGAAACTATGAAACTATGTGACTCTTCCTGGCATATTGTCTGGTTTATTCAGTACATCCCATACACAATACAGGTTTTATACTGGCAATTAACTTTCTACTACTTTTAGATTTATTTCTTATGACAGTACATGCAAAATTATTACTAACCTGCCTTGCGATGCAGCCTACACCCATGGGGTTCCTGATTCACAGCCTACTCTGCTACCGCTGTCAAAGACATAAGAAGAATATTTAGCCATACCTATCCATAACATACATGAGCTGCCAATTATTAAACAGGTAGTAGAATGAGTACTTACACACTGCTGGACATCACCCTACCTAGCTTCTTGGATCCACTGATCCAAGAGCTCCCTCTTCCTCCCTTTCAGGTCAGCATAGTGATGACTGACCTGCTTACCTGTTTGAGGGATGCCAGTGGCACTGGTGAGGACATGGGCAAGATGGTCCCAGGCTTCTGCTTTATATTGGGATCCCTGGTACTGGCCCTGCAGCAGTCTTTCTTCATGGTCTTTTACCAGGAGTCCTGCCATGACCTTGGACTCCTGGATGCCCCAGCGCATTGCTCGGAAATGCAATCCTTTTCCAACATTAGTCATTGTGCCTACAGGAGGAAGCTACAACCAGTTAGGAGATGTATTCCCACCTGTGGGCTTTAAATAGGGCTGATTTCCCACACTTTGCCCTGATTGGATGGATTTTAAAATGCTAAGCTATGGGCAAACCTGCTTACCTAAGGTTGGCATTGCTTAAAGGGGTATACCAATGAGCAAATTGATTTAGCTGGGCTATGCATTGCTTACACCTAGTAAGCAGAGGTGTGCAATGCTTAGCATTGCTTATTTTTTAATTTGTACACTATTTGCTGTTTGGCATTAATTTATCATTCATTACATGTTATATATTTGGTTAGTATCCATGATTCATGTGTACGTACACTGTATAAGGTACTTGTGTTTATTGGGGGATTTCACCACTTTATTACAATGACACATCACATCTGGTCTTAATGCAGTACTCCAGTTGACATATATATGTTATGCAGTAGGTTATACAACATAAAACTGTTTATAGATTACTTTCACATGTAAACTGTGATTTTGCTATAGTGAGGATCTGTTTGGGTATAGTGAGGATTTTATGTACAGCTGTGATGGCTTACTGGTTAATTGTTGTATAGGGTCCTGGGTTCATGACTTGCAAGGGCTGTTTATTTTGTTGATGGGCAGAACAGGGGCTGTTGGATACAGAGTGATTAAGGCACTTTTAAGCAGTTATAAGCGGGTTTGCATGGGTTTGTGCAACGCTAAGCAATGCTAACTTCCAGTTAAATATGCTTACAGAGAGTTAACTTCAGAATTGTTTAACCTGTGTGTGCATTGCTTACTCCCACACAAATAGGATTAAACCTGCTTACTACTGCTTAAAAGTGTTTACTCCCGCTTACCCCTGCACTAATTTAGAAAGAAATGAAACATGGGTCTTGGGAAAGTGATAGATTTGGACACTTTATACATATTTACACTATTTGCTATATGGCATGGATTTATCATTCATTACACATTATAACTTTGTTTAGTATCCCTGATTTATGTGTATGTATACTGTATGGGGCACTTGTGTTTATCTGTGGATTTTACCACATTATTACAATGACACCTCACATCTGCACTTAATGCAGTACTCCAGTTCACAAATATATGTTATTAATTAGGTTATATAGCACAGAAAATGTTCATGAATTGCTTTCACATGGAAAATGGAATTTACTACAGTGAGGATCAAACTGGGAATGACTGCTCGCAAAACAAATGCTCTGACCACTACACTATTGCAGTACTGCTTCAATCGAATGTATCTTGCTATTTATCTTCTTGTGCTATTTAAGCTACAGTATGCATAGCTAAGCAATGGGCAAACCCGTACAGCTATGGTTAAATTGAATCTGTTTGATTAAAAAAAATTCTAGTGTTATTTTCAATAGGAAGGGACAGGTTTCACTTATTGCTGTGGATTTCTGCATGCATCTGCACATTTGGCAGACATCCTAGCAACCTCTCATATTTCTCAATCTCTTCATGCAAAATATCTGGACAAAGCTTGACAAAATGAGGTACAACTAGGGGCATATTTTAAATATTGCTCTTATAAACTTAAGCAAGTTGCTAGAGTAACAGGATTTGCTTTAATATAACTTTTCTGAAGGATTTGGTGTCTGAAACACAAATCTATGACATTATTTAATGATTTCAATTCTGAGATCATCCCAATAATTTGCCAGAACAAATGAGGTACAGGCCAAAAGTATGAGTGAAAAATCTGGACATTCTGCAAAGATCTGTACAGTTGAGAGGTATGCAACCCCCTATGAGCATTCTCGCAGGGGCATGTATATTGTCAGAGCCCTGCTCTTAGACACCCCCCTGCACTCGTCTATGCTCCATGTCCATTTAGGAGCAGAGGCAGTGCGCCTTCATAACTATGCATGGTGCTCTATCGTGCTGCTCTTAAACGGTCATTTCCATGCAGGAATAAGCTATTCCTGCACGGATCCTTACTGAATCCCGGCTACTGTAGCTGGTGGGAGTAGCTCTGTGCTGGAAATAGGAGCTAGATAGAGAGCTATACAAGCAAATAAAGGCAATACTTAACATTTTTCAAAAACGTTATCTTAATATGTTAGTGGGGGATGGAGCAGACAGAATGCAAACATGTAAATGATAAGCAGAATATAAAATACAAACAGATAGGTTTTACAAGTAATTCTACTTGTGTAAATAGAAAAGAAGAAAAACTAAGGTCCAAGTATAAACTAAAAAATGCATTCAGATGGAACACAGCAGAAAAGTGCAAAGTAGAATCACCACACAGATCACTAAGTGTAACTCAAATATGTAAGAAGAATTGAAATAATTAAAATAATTTAATTTGTCTTGACTTTATTTGAAAAGAAAGTTACTCACAGTTTCAGACCTCTTCAAGTCTTAGATGAAAATCTTGGCTAGAAATCTTATGGTCCTCTTGTTTACTTGCCTACTATTGCTGCTATATATTATTCCTGCATCTTCTTTACAGTAAATTCAGTTCATTGTTTTGTTTGCCAAAGCTAAAAATAACATTTTTCAGGCATAGTCAATAGTACCTTTAACATTCATTGTGGCTGTCTTGAAACTGCTACGAAAAATGCATATTATGGAATTATGCTATGACTTCCTTTGATAACACACAATTGAAGTCTCAAATTCTTAGCTGAAATTCATACTAAAAAACAGTCTCATTTCTGTGCAATTTTCCACAACATATTGTTAAAATGGTAGTATGACATAACCTTCCAAACTATGATCTTCAAACTAATAATATGCACATAGCTGTGTTTATAAAAAGAGTAGAATTACTGAGTAAAGCAGCCCACTTACTGAGTAAAGTAGCTCAGGTTGTGACTAAAAAGGTTGTTTTGGTTCAGTACACTGGCATGAAAAAATGTTGAATTATTAGACAAATAAATCATCATGAATATTTTTTGTTTGTTTTTTCTGTACAAATTCATGTTTGCTACTCAGGATGTGAACCACGGTCTAGCACATGTACAGATTCTGTCCACTCTTCTCTGGTACTCAGTCAGGAAATTCAAAGTCTATCAGATGCTGATGTAGAAAATGGAACATATCATGTAATGTGTCTGAACTGTGTAGCAGTTGCTATATAGATTATAATTAAATGAATGTAATGTGTCTTCAGCTATCTCGTACTTAATGAGCAACGTAGCTAAGATAAGAAATCATACATTTATCTTGCAGTCCACTAACTACGTTTCCAAATCTACACCCATCTATTTGGTAGAGTGGTACATATGTGACTGATATTTACCTTAATGTGTTGTGACATTGCACGATTAGATTTGTATGCTGCTGCTATAAATGATCCCTCATTCTCATGTGCAAAATGGAAATTAATTATACTTTAACATACTTATAAGTTACAGTTTCTACACAAGTTCAGTGTCTTCTTTTTTATTTGTTGAAGTCATAATCAAAATTGTACTGAGATCTTTCATTTCATCATGTCTGTATGCTTCATGCTCTCATTTTAATATAAGACGTCTGTAGTTTATGCATTGTCTTTTGATTTGAGTTCAGATATTGCCATGGAGACAATGTGATAACCAGAGCTTGAAGTTGAACAATGAAAATTGTCCTATTTAGTTTTATCAGGCATAAACAGAACTTAGTTTCAGATACACAGACCTGTAAATTTACAATAACTTGTATGTTCTGTATTTGTTAAATGATGTGACATACATTATATCACATCCTTTTCTAATGAACTATTGAAACTTCAGGAATAACAGTTTAACAGAGAGCTTTATTTAGTAAGGTGTGTCATGCAATGTATAGATTACAGTATATGCAGACTACTGAAAACTGCATTCTCTCTCTGCTGACGTAACAACACTGCTAGACAATGTTTCTAAGTGTACTAGTTAACATATATTATAAAACATCAATCATGGGACAAGACTGGGAATAATTTATAAAATGAGGGGTACTGCCATGATAAGAACATTACTAGCTATTCCCTCACTGCAATAGATGCACATAGGGAGGCATTTTAGAAGTACACTTTATTATGTACTGCCATCAATTGTGAAGGCTGACTTTTTTCAGTAATGGATTTCACAAAGTAAATATAAACTAGGAGTGGAAATCACAAAGAATATTACTGTCAGCAGCAATTAATTGCACCACCAGATATAAAAGCAAAGATCAAAAACTCACAGCAACAGTCACAGTATATTACAATTGGGGGACATTTTGTACCAGCAGTGATTTCATAGACTGCTTACCCAGACAATACTTATTTTTTCCAGTCTCCTAAGAAATGTTTTTGTCTGTTTCTAGTATTCATAACCTTTTTGATAACTAGTACTTTTTCAAGTGTTTCCTAAGCCGCACAGCTTCAGACATATTCCTTATATTCACATGGATGTCTTTTACAGAAATTTTACATACAATTTGAATCTATTCTGCTGAAGTATTTTAAACTTTACATAATACTGCCAGACTTTTTCTAACAAGAATGCATATTTAGTCCTGTCATTACTTCTTCACCTATTTATTAAAGTTGAATTGTTGAAGGTTTGGAAGGTCAAAAGGAGGATATAAAGTGGGACTATAATCTCTCTGGACCTTGTAGAGATTAAAGGATAAGAAATGCAGGGTAGAAGGCTCTTCTAGCAATGTCATAGATGTGGTGGTCAGTTGCATTTGCAAATAGATATAGATATAGATATATGTTTATATATATATAGAGACAGGATGATACATAATAAATTTTCTAATGTTGAGTATTAAGTCTGTGATTAACACACCCAATCATTTAGACATTTTTTTGTCCAACTGCTGCTGGGGAATTTTTGTATTAGAACAAATTTTGTTAATCATTTGATTAAGTAATGGCAGAATGGTGTATACAGGAGAACATCTGGCAAACTGGTGAATGGAGTGAACCCAAGGGGCTTATAAGAATTTACAGAGAAAGCATACAAATGTAAGGACCATAATATAGTGACAAACCCTGAAAACACTGCTGCCTACAAGGAACTGTTCACAGAAACCATGTACAAGCGTGTTAATAGCTTCATAGAGGCAGCTGAATTCACCAGGAAGAAGTACAGAACTAACTCAAACAAAATAAACCACTCTGGTGGAATCACAACATCAGTAGGCTGTATAACAGAAAGGAGAAAATTATGCCAAAACTTAGAATATGCAGTACCCAACAGGAGAAAAGCACTCTTGAACTGAACAAACAGCTCAGAGGACAAATAAAGTCTACCAAAGGGAAATTTGAGGTAAATTTGGCATCCTAGGCCCAGGACACCCACAAGGCATTCTTTATCTATGTCTGTAACCTCAAAGGCAGTCCACAGTTGTGTGCAGAGCTCATTGTTAATGGAGATACCTATAGGGAACTAGAAGTTATAGCAAATCTACTGCCCAACATATTCAGCTCCTCCTCAACCCCTCAGGAAATGCCATCAAACATAACTCCCCCTGCTATCACTAGGGAACAGGTCCTTAATGCCCTCTCTAAGGCCAAGAACACTGCATCAATAAGCCCAGACAATATCCCAGGATGCCTTCCAAATATTATGACACATGACCTATCAGGTCCTCTAAAATTGCTATTTAACTGTAGCCTCCAAACAGGCTTTGTGCCTCATGAATGAAGAATAGCAACAGTCACCTCTTTGTACAAAGCCAGGCCATTTACAGTCCCTAGAAACTGAAGACCCATAAGTCTCACTAGTCTCAAATGCAAAGCCATGGAAAGAATTGTCATGAAAATGATCAATAATGACATACGAAACCTCCAGACAGTGGATACAACCCAATTTGGTTTCATCACGGGCAGGTCACACGTACTCAGTCTGGAGGACTTCTTTGAGAAGGTCATCAAAGCAATGAATGAGGACAAAATGGTTCACACTGCCTACCTTGACCTGGCTAAGGCATTTTTACACAATATCCCATTCAGGCATTGTTGACAAACTGAAGAGGTTAGGTATAAACCCTTATGTCACCCACTGGATAGTCAGCTGGGTCAATGACAGGACCCAGGAAATTAGAACTGGGGAGTTCACCTCTACAAAGAGGCTAGCCACAAGTGTGGTCCCTCAGGGATTGGTCCTGGGACTGCTCCTTTTGGACATCTACATCTCTGAAGTCAAAGCTAATGTTAATGGCTTCTGGCTGACTAAATTTGCAAATGATTGCAAATTAGGAGCAGTCATAGAATCCACCCCCCGACAAAAAAGTTCTCCAGGAAGGGTTGACACAGACATAGAGCCATGGACTACAACTAAATGTCAAGAAATGCATAATAGTATTCTTCAGGAAGTCATCCACCCCTGGAAACTATCATATTGGCAACACACCCCAAAGATTAGACCCAGTAGTCAGGGATTTGGGGACACACCTAGACAGTAATCTAGCCTTTGACCATCATATATCTACAGTAGTGAGTCTGTATATTTTATTTACTATAATTTGTAACTTTTTGGTATTTCGGACAATTTACAGCAGATAATGGGAAGAGTATGTTTAAGTTTTTGGATAACTACATTAATCTGTATGGCTTTTGGCCATTCATGCTATGAATGTACTAATATTTTTGAACTCTTTCAGCTAAGCAGAACTAAGCAGAACTAATGGTACAGTAAACATCCACCATCGACTCTAAAATCTACACTACCACATTAAAAACATCAGAGAACATAGTGAAGTAGCTAAGCCAGCATGTTCATCATTTCAGGAATAGGATACCTTACATCTAAAGCATAGTACATCCCTAGTAACTTTAAAAATCAGTATGGATGACTGGATGGCTAATTGCAAATTTTCATTTTCATCTAGGATATCTGGTGAAATCTATTCAGTACTGGATGACATGACTGAACTTTTGAATAGTCTCATTCACTATAAGCTTAGTAAAAAGCTATAACCCAATGAACCTCTACACCCAACCAGATATGGCAGGGTACTCATCTATGATGATATGTGCATCTTTCTACCTCAAAGAAGAGATTCTCCAAGGCACAGCAATTATTGCCTTAATAAATAAATATATATCTATCTATATATATCTATCTATATATATATATATATATATATATATAGATAGATAGATAGATATATATATAGCTAGATAGAGATAAAGATATATTTCTGCCCTAATCAGATTTCATATTTTCATACTTATGAGGAACACACTTAGCTTCATTGAACACGCACTGGGACCACCTACTACTTTATTCCTGGGGGGGTCTGTGGTTTTAAGAGAGGCCCCAGTGTTCAGAAATCTCTGTTAAGTGTAGCATATGATAACAGACCACCAAAGATTTAAATGGATTCATAGTTTTATACAAAGCTGAGGGCGGGATAGCATCAAGAATCTTAGCCACATTCCCCTTGAAATAAGGAAGTGTAATGAAAAATGAAAAAAAAAAAAATCACCTCCTAGAACAAGTTATAGAGGAAGGTGCCAGTAAGTTAATTAACCATAGATGGAAGTGCAAGAGTTCTGTGTTAGATGCATATAGGACACACCCCAAGAAACTCTGGCAGATCAGAGAAATGTATATGCAAAAAATAATTGACTATCTTAGCTACAGGGATCTTCTGGGAACCCACAGGTGTACTTTAGGTATATCACAGGTCTTTGATTCATGAATGCTTAACAAACTCCTTCTTATTATGCTTCAACATGTAGGCATGCATCTGGTCACCATGGACACCAAAGGAGAGATCCAATATCATGTGTGTATTCTATATTCCAGAGGGGCAGAAGTACATAAATAGGAAGAGTCACCATTCCATGAATTACTAGGTTGTCTGTAAAGCCCAGAGTGCAAGCTACAATGCATCCACAGACTACCCTTACAGATCCCAAGATTCACATGGTAGGCATATGTCTGGCCTAATTCCCCCATGTCACTAACAAGAGGGTCTAACACAGAGAAATGATTAGTGCCAAAGTCACAAACTAAAACTGGATGCCAAGAAATGCATTATAGTTCTTTTTAGGAAAACTGCCACCCAAGATTATTACTCCATTGATAATACACCCTTAAGAGTTGACCCAGCAGCCAGGGATCTGAGAAGAAATGTAGACAGTAATCTGGCCAAGACAGTAGACAGTAATGTGACCAAGGTAATAAGAAAATCATTCTTTGTCATCTAACTTATAAGTGAGAGCATGCCATCCAGGTCTAGAGAAGTCATAGTGACACTTTATTTGGCCATTATTGAGTATAATGCACCCTTTTGCACGTATCTGGCCAAACATATATGACAGTTGGAACTCCCACAAATTTTTTTTACCAGAAGAATCTAGGGTACAAATACATTGTTCTATATGGATTGCTTTAAAGCCCTTTCTCTATACTCTGTCTCCTAAATGTTACTAAGAGGTGATCTATGCCTGGCATACAATGCATCCTCAGATCCAGCTCTGATAGACCCTTTTCCACATCTGCAAAATTTACAACATCATAACCTCTAGATTGAAGGATTTACATTTTGCTTGTGACATAAATAAAACATGCTGGCAAGACAGATATGTGTCTCAAAGGATCCCCATGCTTTGGAACAGGCTCCCCATCCATGTGAAGCAGATTCCATTTCCAACCCTACTTAAGCATAACCTTGACCAACAGATGGGAAATCAGAAATCTGCACTGGGTCTATACCCCATATCTCTGATAGAGAAAGGTAGGCAGTAATGCCCAAACTAACATAGCCCCCATATGATATCCAGAAACTTCTTAACTAACATAACTCCTCTTAATAAATGTCCATGCTAAATAGGAACACAGTTGGGGTGGATTGCACAGCTAGGCTTACAAAGGCCCTTTTGGTCATTAACCTAGTATATAACGAAGAACCTATGAACCCATAATAAATATAAAACTGGAAAGGATAACTTCTTTAATTTTTCCATTTCATTCATCAAAAGAGACACATCTAATTGATCTCGTAGTTGAACTACACGAAGACCAAGTAGAATCCCTAGGTTCATAGGGTGACAAGTAGCTCTGTGAGTATGTTGTGAAAAGACTCATATTGACATTATTATGGATACATCCATTTTTAAACTTCTTAAGCTTGTGTGCTTTTTTTTTTTTTTTTTTTTTTGACTAGTGGGATTTCAAAATCATTTTAGAAGTACAATGAATTATGTTATTTGTTGTGTACATTTCATGTTAATTAGCTGTACAGATTTTATTTTGAAGAGACATTTTCAAGATTTTTGATGTTTGCAGACTGAAAGGTATGGGATAGGGATCTTTTTCAGCAGGGAAGGTAGTTGGGACAAAAAGGAATAGTAACAAAAAACATTCTTGAGGAATATTATGGTGAGATGCAAAACTCATTGAGTACAACCCTAAAACCATTTGGAGTCTAAAATTCCCAGGCAGATCTGATTTCTCTTTTTTTCTGTGTAAAATACTAATCTTATAGAAGTTTCCTGAACTAGAGTTTAATATAAGATTAGAATTACAACGAGTGTATTTTTAGAGTTCATATATACATGGTTGTATTGTGATTATAAATGCATAAATGATTATATTCGTATGATATATCAACTCTTCTGTTATCAGTGTGCTATATTCCTTTTTCAAATAAAACTTTAAGGAGTCTAAAACATATGAGGCTTATTGGTAAAAAATCATCCAAAAAATAATAAATTAGATGAATGCATTATTTATTGCATTCCTACTTTACTGATCTATCCACAGAATATTTTCA